>NC_053396.1:70532864-70816577 GCF_905171765.1 Bufo bufo
GAGATCTCTTTCAGGGTGTTTGAGGTCCGTAAAGTGTTTAGACACTGGCAAGTCAAGCCGTTTTTTTCTTATGCTTAGACGATGATTATTAAGCCGTGTCTTAAAATCAGTGGTAGTCTCGCCTACGTAGATTAAATTACATGGACATGTGAGTACATAAATGATGTAACTAGAGTCGCAAGTTAAATAATATCGTATCGGGTATGTCACCCCAGTTTGTGGATGTACAAAATTTCTACCTTTTACAATATGTTTGCAGTTTACACATGATAAGCATGGGAAACATCCTGTGCTATTTGTTGTCAATGTTGTCTGTCTCAATTTTTTGGAAGTCCCCACGTCAGCCTTGACTAATTGATCTTTAATACTTTTGGATCTACGGTAGGACATTAGGGGTGGGGAATGAAATTCCTTTACAGCACTATGGCATCCACCCAGTTACAAAATGTCTACCCAATTACAAAATTTCGGTACAGATATGGAGGAAGGAAAACGCTCCAAATGGAACCGCGATGCGGATGACTATAAGAAGGGCAATGTTTATTCCTGGCAATCGGATGACAAAAATACGCAGTCCAATAAGGGGCCCACCGTACAGATACATTCAAATATAATAAATAATCTAACAAGTTTTTTATATGAACATAGGCTGGTTGAGGTGCTGTACATTGAATATATGTATGTAGTGCAGTAAATCTACTGTGTTATGTGCCACTTGTGCAGGGGGTGGGAGACTAGGGGCCCACCTTGCTCAGGGGCCCACCGGGGGATTTCCCTGTACCCCTGTGGGCCAGTCCGAGCCTGTATGCACATGCAAGGGTCTCAATAGTAGACGATTGCATGCCCACGTACCTAAGACTGTGTGACACCTGAAAACCCTATAATAGTGAGAGGGACACGACCACCGGCTCCCTGCACTTAATACGGACGGAGTCAGGGTCACCTAGAATCAAGCCAGCAAGGAAACACAATAAAGGAAAAGACTTATCTGAGCAAACAGCAGCAGCAGCCTCCAGCAGTGAACACTTCATCCAGGAAGTAGTTTAAACCGCAAAGTGAGGCAGTATGGGAGGAAATATAAAGGAAGACGATTAGTCTAAATAAGTGACACCTGGCAGAAGGAAAGGAGATGACAAAGTGAAACCAAAACAATGAACATCATACAAGAGGTAGAGAAGAACGTCTGTCAGACCTTCTCACAGAACTGGCGGTGACAAGAAGATCTGGAAAGAAGGTCTGTATCTGGCAACAGGGGAAGCAGAAAGGGAGAATATATAGTAGCTGGGAGTGGCTGACAGAGAACAGCTGAAAGGAAAAGCTACAGATTCCTAAATGGGACAAAAAGGATCTCAAACCTAAGCAGGAAAACCTGGATCGGAATCCATTCTCACCATTAGGTTATGGAGCAATCCCTTGAGAAACTGAGCGCGTAGCCACCCGCTGCGACCTTCTGACCCCAGGCACAACAGGGTTAGCGATAGGTCGTGACACCCTCGTGACACTATGCCACCATGCATTCCCTTCATTGCATTTCGCCATGACAAAGCTGCACATAAAACCAATTCTTCAAAACCAATCCAATCATGCTATGACTAAGGGTGGTTAATCCACATGTAACCAGTTGTTTTTTTTACAGTTGATTATGGTGGATTTTACATTCAAATAAAGGGTTCTTGATTTAAACTGCAGGACTGTACAATTACAAGTGGCTATATCTACATTAGGCTAAAGTATGTGCAGCCCATTCCTGGGATCCTTTGCTGGTATAACTTTAATGGTGAGCTATAACTTTGGGGTATATTTGTCAAAACTGGTCTACAGGAAAACTAGCTTAGTTGCCAATAGCAACCTATCAGATTCCACCTTTCATTTTTCAAAGGAGCTCTGAAAAATGAAAGATGGAACTCTGATGGTGATGGTGAATTCACTAAAAGAATTCAAGAGGGGCCTGGCTGTATTTGTGGAGTGTAATAATATTACAGGTTATAGATACTAGAGAGGGGTCGTTGATCCAGGGAGTTATTCTGATTGGAGTCTGGAATGATTTTTTCCCCCCTAAAATTAGGAAAATTGGCTTCTACCTCACAGTTTTTTTTTTGTCTTCCTCTAGATCAACTTGCAGGAAAACAGGCCGAACTGGATGGACAAATGTATTTTTTCATCCTTACACACTATGCTACTATGAATATGGTTGATATGGGCAACTAAGTTAGTTTTCCTTTACACTAGTTCTGATCGATCTCCCCTTTGTGTTTTTATATGCTATAAATGAATTCCACTGTTTCAAAATAAGTGTAGCTGTGTAATGTTGAGTGGCATTATGACACTTTGATGCTGGGGCCTCTAAACACAGCACAACTTCAGAAGCAGCACTGGAAGTATTAGCAGATTCAGGCTATATACTGAGTATATGAATTCAAACTCCAGCTCACTGAAAATGTTTTGTTAAATTAAAATGTTTATTAAATAACATAAAAAACAAATATAACCAACATGTTTGATAAGAATAAAAAAATACTAACATTACATAAAAAACAATCACATAAAACATGTTTTGCTGAATTCTAAAAGTCACAACATTAATTTATAACATTACGTGCCTAACATCTTGCTTTTGACATTTCACAGCAATGTACTGTTTACACTTACTGTAATACAATATGTAAAATACAGATACCTAGTAATACTGCCCACAAAACTTAGATTCTGCTGTGAGCTCTGAGCAACCTCTTACCCACCAGCAAAATGCAGCAGGATGAAATCTCTAAACTTTAGATAATTGACAGTCAAATGCTTGGTAGATTGACAGCTATGCCTTCCAGCCACACACACAGTCAGCTCAGGCAAGCATGATTGCGCTGTAACTGTATAGTATGGAGTACGCTGCAGCCACCTCTGTCAGCAGTATATCTCTCCTGAAAACAAAAAGATGACAACCAACAGTTGGATCTTTTTTCTGGCATCTGCCATCTGGAAAATCTGGGACACTCCCATGCCAATTAGGTTTGTAAAGTATGGCCACCTTAAGAAATGTGGTTATGATATTAAGTGGCAAATTATAGAACAAGTCTATAAAGAAATGCAATTCCAAAGAAGTTGGTACCCTGTGTAGGGGTACTTTCACACTAGTGTTTTTCTTTTCCGGTGTTGAGTTCTGTCACAGGAGCTTAATACAGGATAAAAATTATCAGTTTTATCCTAGTGCATTCTGAATGTAGAGCATTCCGTTCAGGATGTCTTCAGTTCAGTCCCTCTTACATTTTCTGGCCGGAGAAAATACTGCAGTATGCTGCCGTTTTCTCTCCGGCCAAAAATACTGAACACTTGCCAGAAAATACTGAACACTTGTATTAGTGCCGGATCCGGCATAAAGTGTTCCGGCAAAACGGATCCAGTTTTCCAGTCTGCGCATACGCAGACCTTTAAAATTGCAAAGAATAAATAAATACCGGATAAGTTTTTCTGGATGACACCGGACAGACGGATCCGGTATTTCAATGCTTTTGTCAGACGGATCCGTCTGACAAATGCCATCCATTTGCGTCCGGATTGCCGGATCCGGCAGGCAGTTCCGGCGATAGAACTGCCTGTCGGAATCCTGTGCCGCAAGTGTGAAAGTACCCTAAAATGTAAATAAAACAGAATGCAATGATTTATATTTTATTCTTAATGGATCATAGAACACAAAAAAAAAAAAGCTCATTTAGAGCTTGATCAAAAAAGTTGGGAGAGGGGCAAAGGCTAGAAATGGAAGTGGTACTCATACAAAACAGTTGGAGGAGCAATTCGCTACTACATTAGGGCTCTTTCACACCTGCGTTGTCCGGATCCGGCGTGTACTCCATTTGCCGGAATTACACGCCGGATCCGGAAAAACGCAAGTGAACTGAAAGCATTTTGAAGACGGATCCGTCTTCAAAATGCGTTCAGTGTTACTATGGCAGCCAGAACGCTATTAAAGTCCTGGCTGCCATAGTAGTAGTGGGGAGCGGGGGAGCAGTATACTTACAGTCCGTGCGGCTCCCGGGGCGCTCCAGAATGACGTCAGAGCGCCCCATGCGCATGGATGACGTGTTCCATGCGATCACGTCATCCATGAGCGTGGGGCGCCCTGACGTCACTCTGGAGCGCACGGGGAGCCGCACGGACGGTAAGTATACTGCTCCCCCGCTCCCCACTACACTTTACCATGGCTGCCAGGACTTTAGCGTCTTGGCAGCCATGGTAACCATTCAGAAAAAGCTAAACGTCGGATCCGGCAATGCGCCGAAACGACGTTTAGCTTAAGGCCAGATCCGGATTAATGCCTTTCAATGGACATTAATTCCGGATCCGGCCTTGCGGCAAGTGTTCAGGATTTTTGGCCGGAGCAAAAAGCGCAGCATGCTACAGTATTTTCTCCGGCCAAATAACGTTTCGGTCCAGAACTGAAGACATCCTGATGCATCCTGAACGGATTTCTCTCCATTCAGAATGCATTAGGATAAAACTGATCAGGATTCTTCCGGCAGAGAGCCCCGACGACGGAACTCTATGCCGGAAGAAAAGAATGCAAGTGTGAAAGAGCCCTAAGGGCAGGTTCACATCAACGCTATAAAATCAAACAAAATTCAAAATGGAAACCTTTAGAGGCATTCCGTTTTGATCCATCTTAATATAGGTCCATGGGCAAGCATCACGGATCCGTCTGGGTTCCGTTATGCAGGACGGAAAAACAAAGTCCTATTTATAACGGGAAGCAATAACGGAATTCCTAACGTTGATGTGAACCCGCGTTACGTAAAATCACATAAGTTCTAAACAAGTTAATTTTTCTTTCATGAAATGGTAAAATATCTCACTTTCAGCATCTGATACGAGTTCTATGAACTATTGTGAATAAAATACAGGTCTAGCAGATTAGCAAATCATTTCATTCTGTTTGGTTTACATTTTACACAGTGCGCCAACTTTTCTGGAATTGGGATCATATGGCAGAGATGTAGATTTAGGTTTCCTTAACAGTTTTGGAAAGAGTGGCAGAATATGACTGGTGCCGAAAAATTGCTAGTTTTTTTTATTTATTTTTTTAATCAGGGGAATTTTCTTAGGCTGCGTTCAACATCACCGTTTCATTTTCCGTTCTTCTGATCCATCAGAAGAACAAAAAAAAAGAAGGATCCTGTATTTTAAGCATCTGTTATGCACAATTTGCATCCGTTTTAGCCATTTCCATCTGAGATCCATTTTTTTTAGATGGAAAAAAGTCCTGCATGCAGGACTATTTTTCCCATTTAAAAAAACGATCCTCAGGATGTTTTTTTACAGGATCCATTTTTTGTTCAGGATAAATTTTTTTTAACTGGATCTGTTTTTTTTTCTGCTCTTCTGACAGATCAGAAGAACAGAAAATGAAACCGTGATGTGAACCCAGCCTAATGGTTTGTTGCTGCTCATGCTTCTGGTCTAGTGAATTTTCACACTGTATTGTAGTTTTGTGCTATGAAAACAAGCGCCGGATAATAGGACTGTCATTATCAGGTGCCCAATTTCACTGAGTTTGCAAAAAGATATAAAATATGGACTTGTATGGAGCTGTTAACTTTTTCTTTTAGACTGGGTTTACACTTATTGCATTGCAAAACTGGGACAAACATAGTAAAAAGCACTAAAATTGCCACATTAAATTTTTAATTCAGGTACTGCTCCTAAGCAACATAACTGACACTTTTTTTAGTAGTGGTACATACTAAGCGCTGACATAATATTAATGAAAAATGTCAGTGTAAAATGAGCTACACTTCTGGTAGTGAACACATCTCTGCGTATGCTATATCACACAAATGGCACATTCATAGTATGGACCACATAGCAAATTAAAGTTTTTTTTTTACTTCATTTTTTATTTATGGCAACAGCCTGGGCCCTGATAAAATAATAAAAGCACTTACATTCACTATCACTGGCCTCTCTGCTCCAATGCACCTCTTGCTCTCCATGGGCTGCAGCCAGTTACATATTGTGGCTGAGCGGTGACATCCCATTCACTTCTGCAGACTATCACTGACGTCAGTATCATACACCTCTGACTGAGGACATTGATAGGCTGCAGCAGTGAATGAGATGTCACCGCTGCAGCCACAATATGTAACTGGCTGCAGCCCAGGGAGAAAGAGAGCTGGCATTGGAGTGGTGGGGACAGGTGAGGTGAGTGTTAGGCTGGGTTCAGACAGGCGTTGCGGTTGCGGGAAAATGCACGATTTTTCAGCGCGAGTGCAAAGTGTTTTAATGTGTTTTGCATGCGCGTGAGAAAAATCTGCATGTTTGGTACCAAGACCTGAACAAGGACTTCTTCACACAAGTTCAGGTTTGGGATCGGTGATGGACCATGTGATGAGCGCAGTGATGTTACCAAAGGACCTTTTCCTCCTAGGTCCTCAAAGAAGAAGAAAGAAGACGAGACGGGCTGCACGAACAAGTGGATGAGGTGAGTTTAATTTTTTTTTAACCCCTCAATCCCTAATTTACTTAGCATTCTGTATTAAGAATGCCATTATTTTCCCTTATAACCATGTTATAAGGGAAAATAATAAAGATCGGGTGCCCATTCCGATCATCTCCTAGCAACCATGCGTGAAAATCGCACCGCATCCGCACTTGCTTGCGATTTTTACGCAGCCCCATTCACTTCTATGGGACCTGCATTGCGTGAAAAACGCACAATATAGAACATGCTGTGATTTTCACGCAACGCACAAGCGATGCATGAAAATCGCCGCTCATCTGCACAGCCCCTTTGAAGTGAATGGGTCCGGATTCAGTGTGGGTGCAATGCGTTCACCTCACGCATTGCACCTGCATGGAATTCTCGCCCGTGTGAAAGGGGTCTTAATACTTTTATATTTTATCAGGGACCAGGTTGTTTCCACAAATAAAAAATAAGATGGAAAACCTCTTTATTGTCTTCCTTACTACTGGGATAACGTGAAGAAAAATAAAACAAAAGGTGACATAAAACTGAATTAGGCTACATTCACAATAGCGTTTTTGCTGGATCTGACAGGGCTCAGCAAAAATGCTTCCGTTACTGATAATACAACCATCTGAATCTGTTATGAACAGATTCGGTTGTATTAGCTGTAACATACCCAAGACGGATCCTTCATGAACGACACTGAAAGTCAATTGGCGATGGATACGTTTTACATTGTGTCAGAGAAAACTGATCCGTCCCCATTGACTTGCATTGCGGGTCATGACGGATCTGTCCACTTGCTGCGGTTTGCTCTCCGGTAGAGTTGAGCGAACACCTGGATGTTCGGGTTCGAGAAGTTCATCCGAACTTCCCGAAAATGTTCGGGTTGGGGATCCGAACTCGACCCGAACTTCGCCCCGAACCCCATTAAAGTCAATGGGGACCCGAACTTTTCGGCACTAAAAAGGCTGTAAAATAGCCCAGGAAAGGGCTAGAGGGCTGCAAAAGACAGCAAAATGTAGGTAAATCCCCTGCAAACAAATGTGGATAGGGAAATGAATTAAAATAAAATAAATAAAAATTAACCAATATCAATTGGAGAGAGGTCCCATAGCAGAGAATGAGGCTTCATGTCACCCACCACTGGAACAGGCCACTTTCAGATATTTAGGCCCCGGCACCCAGACAGAGGAGAGAGGTCCCATAGCAGAGAATCAGGCTTCATGTCACCCACCGATGGAGAAGGCCACTTTCAGATATTTAGGCCCCGGCACCCAGACAGAGGAGAGAGGTCGCATAGCAGGGAATCAGGCTTCATGTCACACACCAATGGAGAAGGCCACTTTTACTTATTTAGGCCCCTGACACCCAGACAGAGGAGATAGGTCCCATAGCAGAGAATCAGGCTTCATGTCACCCACCACTGTCAGATATTTAGGCCCCTAGCACCCAGACGGAGGAGAGGTTCATTCAACTTTGGGTTGCCCCGCAATATAATGGTAAAATAAAAAAAAGAGGATTGAATGAAGAAGTGCCCTGGAGTACAAGAATATATGGTTAAGGGGAGGTAGTTATAAATGTCTAATCTGCACAAGGGATGGACAGGTCCTGTGGGATCCATGCCTGGTTCATTTTTATGAACGTCAGCTTGTCCACATTGGCTGTGAAAAGGCGGCTGCGTTTGTCTGTAATGACGCCCACTGCCGTGCTGAATACACGTTCAGACAAAACGCTGGCCGCCAGGCATGCCAGCACCTCCAAGGCATAAAAGGCTAGCTCTGGCCACGTGGACAATTTGGAGACCCAGAAGTTGAATGGGGCCGAACCATCAGTCAGTACGTGGAGGGGTGTGCAGACGTACTGTTCCACCATGTTAGTGAAATGTTGCCTCCTGCTAACACGTTCCGTAACAGGTGGTGGTGCAGTTAGCTGTGGCGTGGTGACAAAACTTTTCCACATCTCTGCCATGCTAACCCTGCCCTCAGAGGAGCTGGCTGTGACACAGCTGCGTTGGCGACCTCTTGCTCCTCCTCTGCCTTCGCCTTGGGTTTCCACTTGTTCCCGTGTGACATTTGGGAATGCTCTCAGTAGCGCGTCCACCAACGTGCGCTTTGACTCGCGCATCTTCCTATCACGCTCCAGTGTAGGAAGTAAGGTGGGCACATTGTCTTTGTACCGGGGATCCAGCAGGGTGGCAAACCAGTAGTCCGCACACGTTAAAATGTGGGCAACTCTGCTGTCGTTGCGCAGGCACTGCAGCATGTCGTCGTTCATGTGTGCCAGACTGCCCAGAGGTAAGGACAAGCTGTCCTCTGTGGGAGGCGTATCGTCATCGTCCTCCGTTTCCACGCACCAGTGATGGGCCCGAGCTGCATTGGGTGCCACCCCGCTGTGAAAATGCTTCATCCTCATCCTCCTCCTCCAGTAGTGGGCCCTGGCTGGCCACATTTGTACCTGGCCTCTGTTGTTTTAAAAAACCTCCCTCTGAGTCACTTCTAAAAGACTGGCCTGAAAGTGCTAAAAATGACCCCTTTTCCTCCTCCTCTTCCTGGGCCACCTCCTCTTCCATCATCGCCCTAAGTGTTTTCTCAAGGAGACATAGAAGTGGTATTGTAACGCTGATAACAGCGTCATCGCCACTGGCCATGTTGGTGGAGAACTCAAAACAGCGCAACAGGGCACACAGGTCTCACATGGAGGCCCAGTCATTGGTGTTGAAGTGGTGCTGTTCCGCAGTGCTCGCACAGTCTGTCCAGCATGTGCAAGGTGGAGTTCAACCTGGTGGGCACGTCGCATAAGAGGCGGTGAGCGGGAAGGCCGAAGTTACGCTGTAGCGCAGACAGGCGAGCAGTGGCAGGATGTGAACGCCGGAAGAGCGCACAGACGGCCCGCACTTTATGCAGCAGCTCTGACATGTCGGGGTAGTTGTGAATGAACTTCTGCACCACCAAATTCAGCACATGCGCCAGGCAAGGGATGTGCGTCAAACCGGCTAGTCCCAGAGCTGCGGCGAGATTTCGCCCATTATCGCACACCACCAGGCCGGGCTTGAGGCTCACCGGCAGCAACCACTCGTCGGTCTGTTGTTCAATACCCCGCCACAACTCCTGCGCGGTGTGGGGCCTGTCCCCTAAACATATGAGTTTCAGAATGGCCTGCTGACGTTTACCCCGGGCTGTGCTGAAGTTGGTGGTGAAGGTGTGTGGCTGACTGGATGAGCAGGTGGAAGAAGAGGAGGAGGAAGCCGAGTAGGAGGAGGAGGCTACAGGAGGCAAAGAATGTTGCCCTGAGATCCTCGGCGGCATAAGGACGTGCGCCAAAGAACTCTCCGCCTGGGGCCCAGCCACCACTACATCTACCCAGTGTGCAGTTAGAGAGATATAGCGTCCCTGGCCGTGCTTACTGGTCCATGTATCTGTGGTTAGGTGGACCTTGCCACAGATGGTGTTGCGCAGTGCACACTTGATTTTATCGGATACTTGGTTGTGCAAGGAAGGCACGGCTCTCTTGGAGAAGTAGTAGCGGCTGGGAACAACATACTGTGGGACAGCAAGCGACATGAGCTGTTTGAAGCTATCTGTGTCCACCAGCCTGAATGACAGCCTTTCATAGGCCAGTAGTTTAGAAATGCTGGCATTCAGGGCCAGGGATCGAGGGTGGCCTAGTGGGAATTTACGATTTCTCTCAAATGTTTGTGAAATTGAGAGCTGAACGCTGCCGTGTGACATGGTGGAGATGCTTGGTGACGGAGGTGGTGGTGTTAGTGGTACATCCTCTGTTTTCTGGGCGGCAGGTGCCAAAGTTCCTCCCGAGGCGGAGGAAGAGGCAGAAGAGGTAGCAGGGGGAGCCTGAGTGAGTTCCTTGTTTTTAAGGTGTTTACTCCACTGCAGTTCATGCTTTGCATGCAGATGCCTGGTCATGCAGGTTGTGCTAAGGTTCAGAACGTTAATGCCTCGCTTCAGGCTCTGATGGCACAGCGTGCAAACTACTCGGGTCTTGTCGTCAGCACATTGTTTGAAGAACTGCCACGCCAGGGAACTCCTTGAAGCTGCCTTTGGGGTGCTCGGTCCCAGGTGGCGGTGGCCAGTAGCAGGCGAACTCTCTTGGCGGCGGGTGTTCTGCTTTTGCCCCCTGCTCCCTCTTTTGCTACGCTGTTGGCTCGGTCTCACCACTGCCTCTTCCTCTGAACTCTGAAAGTCAGTGGCACGACCTTCATTCCATGTGGGGTCTATGACCTCATCGTCCCCTGCATCGTCTTCCACCCAGTCTTCCTCCCTGGCCTCCTTTTCGGTCTGCACACTGCAGAAAGACGCAGCAGTTGGCACCTGTGTTTCGTCATCATCATAGACGTGCTGAGGTGGTATTCCCATGTCCTCATCATCAGGAAACGTAAGTGGTTGTGCGTCAGTGCATTCTATGTCTTCCACCGCTGGGGAAGGGCTAGGTGGATGCCCTTGGGAAACCCTGCCAGCAGAGTCCTCAAACAGCATAAGAGACTGCTGCATAACTTGAGGCTCAGACAGTTTCCCTGATATGCATAGGGGTGATGTGACAGACTGATGGGCTTGGTTTTCATGCGCCATCTGTGCGCTTTCTGCAGAAGACTGGGTGGGAGATAATGTGCTGGATCCACTGTCGGCCACCCAATTAACTAATGCATGTACCTGCTCAGGCCTTACCATCCTTAGAACGGCATTGGGCCCCACCAAATATCGCAGTAAATTCTGGCGGGTACTGGGACCTGAGGTAGTTGGTTCACTAGGACGTGTGGCTGTGGCAGAACGGCCACGTCCTCTCCCAACACCAGAGGGTCCACTAACACCACCACGACCCTGTCCGTGCCCGCGTCCCTTACTAGATGTTTTCCTCATTGTTACCGTTCACCACAATAAGAAAAAAATTATTTGGCTCAATGTATTGAATTCAAAATCAGGCCTTTTTTTACAGGCACCTAACACTATCTGGCTATCTATTTTATGTACCGTATTACACTAATACAGGCATAGCAGTAACCACAGATTTAGGGGAATATCAATTGTAGGCCTAGTATTTAGGCCCTGGATGAAAGGTATCCTTTTACGGACAGAATTACACTTGGAGATTCACAGTAGCGTGTGAAAAAATATATAGGATTATGCTTTGAGCACTTGTATTTTAACACTTATTGTAATATACCCTTTAACGGAAAGAAATACACTTGGAGATGCAGCGTGTGAAGTTATTGAGGATGACCCTATCAACACTTGTATTTACACCTTGAGTGTAATATACCCTTTTACGGACAGAAATGCACTATGAGATGCACAATAGTGCGTGCAAATTTAAAGGATTATGCTTTCAGCAATTATAATTTAACACTTTTGTGTAATTTACCCTTTTACGGAAAGAAATACACTTGGAGATGCACGCTGAGTGTAAAATACCCTCTTACGGACAGATTTACACTTGGCCTGCAACAGCAGAAACCACTGATTTAGGGTATTGCTATTTTGGCAATTGAATTTCACCCTAGAACAAAAGCTATGCTTTGACGGACACTATATAACTTGTCCTGCCACAGCTGGAACCACTGATTTAGGGTATTGCTATTTTGGCAATTGAATTTAACCCCAGAAAAAAAGCTATGCTTTGACAGACACTATAAAACTTGTCCTGCCACAGCTAGAACACCAGATTTAGGGTATTGCTATTTTGGCTATTGAATTTCAACCCAGAACAAAAGCTATTCTTTTACGCACACTATGAAACTTGTTCTGCCACAGCTGGAACACCAGATTTAGGGTATTGCTATTTTGGCAATTGAATTTCACCCCAGAAAAAAATATATCCTTTGCCAGACAGCAGACAGTATTACACTTTGCTAGCCACAGCTGGAACACCAGATTTAGGGGATTGCTATTTTTGCAAGTGAATTTCACCCCTCAATAAAATATAGAAAATTCTATCCTGAGTTTCTAGGGGTGACAATAAGCACAGCCAAGCCCCTGATGTAGGATATAGCAAAAAAAAATAAAAATACTATTGATGGTTAAATGGACTTGGTGGCAGCTTGTGCAGGCGCACCACAAGACACAAAATGGCCGCCGATCACCCCAGAAAAAAGTGACAGAAAAACGCTCTTGGCAGCCTAAAAACAGTGAGCAATTAACTAGCAGAAGTTGAATGATTCACAGCTGTAGATCAATCACTTCATTAAGTGTTTTTGCTGAGTTAATCCCTGCCTAATCTTGCCCTAACAGCAGCTGCATCCTCTCCCTACACTGATCAGAGCAGAGTGACGTGCGGCGCTACGTGACTCCAGCTTAAATAGAGGCTGGGTCACATGCTGCACTGGCCAATCACAGCCATGCTAATAGTAGGCATGGCTGTGATGGCCTCTTGGGGCAAGTAGTATGACGCTT
Source organism: Bufo bufo (assembly GCF_905171765.1). NCBI lineage: Eukaryota > Metazoa > Chordata > Amphibia > Anura > Bufonidae > Bufo > Bufo bufo. The sequence continues at coordinate 70,545,720 of NC_053396.1, forward strand.
GTTGATTGGCTGCTTCGCAGGCTTTCAAAATGCGCCATAGAAATTGCCGAACAACGAACCCGAATTTTTACGTAAATGTTCGGGTTCATGTCACGAACACTATACAGTTCGGGTTCGCTCATCCCTACTCTCCGGCATGGGAACGCAACCAGACGTAACGGAATGCTTTTTGGAGCATTCCATTCTGTTCAGTTACATTTTGTCCCCATTGACAATGAATGGGGACAAAACGGAAGCGTTTTTCTCCGGTATTGAGATCCTATGACGGATTTCAATACCGGAAAATGTAAACGCAAATGTGAAAGTAGCCTAGTTATGCATGATTCACTCTACATCCAAGAACATATTATGAGTGTGGTGGTATTCTACGGGCAAAGCTGAATTTGTCAATAGTTTAATTTTGTGCACCATAGTCACTGAATTAAGACAAAGTGTATCTGCAATGCTATGGACAGTCACCAATAAAACACTGATATGAACAGACAACAAACTCGTCCCTGTTACACCACACACAGAATATGATGTACAAAACAGCTAGACATACTCTATTGCTCTGTTAAATTCAATTTGGTCAAAAAGTAACTTATCATAGAAATAATAGAAATGTCATTTAAATAGAAATTTTAAATGTCAATTTATTCATGTACCAAGAAATAATACTTCATCACAGTGCATTTATCTCCACATCTGAAAAAAGGCAATGAAAGGACAAGTACATTTTTAGACCACAGCTATAAAAAGGTTATAAAATGCCACATGCTGCTTATGTCAAATTATTACAAGTTGCATTTAATATAGTGTGTAGTAAAGGAGAATAATAGCATGCCTGACACTTACTTCAGGTATAATACAATACTGTGTGCAGGAATAGACTGCCATCTCATGGACAATGGAAGGCATGAGAAAATACTAACTGCACATATTCCATGCTGTAATAAACATTTTTGTCATTTGCATAATAGGCCTCTCACACAGCATTTTGTGCAGGCAGAATTTTGCATGGATTCTGCGCCAAAATGCATCCAGGTGGCCATGCGGAATCCGCCTCATAATGTATTTAATGGTTTAGGGGTTATGGCTGCGACTATGCCAAGAAAGGACATTTCCTTTTGTTATTTGGCAGGTGTGGACCCACTGTGTCACTTAAACAGATTTGGCATGGGTCTACTCCCAAGGGCATTATCTAAGTGGTCCTCCTGTTAATCATCCTTTAATGCCTATACAGGGATCTGGACCACTAGGCTGCTATCATTCAAAGTAGTCTCTGTTCAAGGGACTGCTAACCAATGGGGGCCAAGAGACACCAGTGTGGAGCACCAAGGGATCAGGCAAAACTGTAGTCAAGGACAGGCTGAGGTCAAGGCAGGCAGATCAGGTTCAGTAAGGAGGTCAGGCAGAAGTCAGGACAAGCAGTGACTGGTCAAAATCCAGGAAACAGGCTAGAGTCACTACACAGGTAAATAAATGTAAACATCACAGGCAGGAACTAGCGAACTGGAACCTAATGCTCATGCACCTTTGAAGGTGCTATAAGTACCTCAAAGTGGCCAGCCATAGGCTGGTGAAGATTTGGGTGGGCACAAGCCTATGGGCAGATCAAGTGAGGCCTAGCCAGCAAGAAGCACACCTGCAGCCGCCAGCCAGCTTTTTGGTGCAGAATCCACACCAAATTGTCTGCACAAAGCTATGTATGAACCTAAAATATCAATAAAATCAGCAATTCTTTAATACAACTGCAGAGAAATGGGGAACTTAGAAACTGGCAACCAATCATAATACACTTATTATTATAACTAGCATTTTCTTCATAGCATGAATGGGAGTAGCTTAAAGAGGACCTGTCACCCCTCCTGACATGTCTCTTTTAGTAACTACTTGCATTCGCCATGTAATACCAATCCTGGAGTATTATACATTGTGCCATTCCTTTATTATTCCTGCTAGAAGTTTACAGATACATTGCGAGCAGTGTGCAGTAAAGATACTGCTGGGTGTTACCAGTAGCGGGTATATTTGACTCTGTCCAATCAGTGCTGTCAGTGTCAGACTGTGCAAGGACACCCCCCCAACTGGTAGCACCCAACTGTACCTTTACGGCAAGCTGCTTTCAATTCATTCATAGTAGAGATAACAGAGGAATGACCCAATGTAGAGTTATAAGCTTAGATGCTCCAGAAATGATATTACATGGGGAATGCAAATAATAACTAAAACTGACGTGTCCGGAGGGGTGACAGGTGTTCTTTAAGACGCACCATTGTGCGCCACTATTATGGGGAAAAGTTAACCACTAAATAGATTGATTAATCTGGCACATTTTTAGACTGGTCTAAAATTACACTGGACAGGATTAATTAAGTCTGCCCCAATATGCATTTGTGCCATTGTGATATTATAATATATGATAATGATCATACCACTGATCAGATGCAACACCCAAGGGAATAACATTCATTTGTATCATTTTATACTTGTTCACTGTGACTTTATTCCATGCAGCAACATTAGGAGTTGGGAGTATTACTCTTCAGTCAAAACACAGAACTGATTCCAAAGAAAGTGGTTCAGCATTCTTCTTGACCCAGCACATGGACTATCGCTTTGAAACAGAAGTTCTTGTGGAATCAAGGTCATCCAAGAAGCTGACCAAGGTATCAGCAATTGCTCTTCAACTATTCCTACTGCAGCCTTGGATCCTTTGCAATCCGTCGTAGGCTTACCGTAATTCCAGTGGGTGTAGTAAAATGATACCACAAGTAGAGTGAAGCAGCTTTTCGAAAGATTAATCAACCATCAGCAGATCACTACTGGCTGAAATGTGAGCAAATCAAGGCCAAGGCGTCTCTGCGCTGTAGTCTCTGAAGAGTGTGCACCAAGTGCTGTAGTGTACACGAGATGTTGGAGGACAGGTGATCGTGCAATGCCGTAAATCCTGTCATGCGATCCACATGATGTGGCTGAACCCCTAAATCAATTCCTATATCCCGGAAATCTTTCACTCCAGGGGTCATCGTGTCTAGTTTATGTGCAAGTACCACAAGCAGGGAACCAGAAATTTGAGAGATGGGAAGACCTGGCAGAAAAAACAAACAAATTTTTTTTTGTTACAGACAAGCAAGAATGCTTTAGAAAATCCAACATTTAGCATCATTTTATTTATAGATCCGAAATGTTTGTCCTTGCTCATTTCATAATACTACATTGTACTGATGTTCAAAGATGGTGGCTCACTCAGGATGAAATTATTGAATTGGTGCTGCTAACCCGCAAGAGGGACACCCACCCTCTGGTCAAAAATCAGTATCTATAAAATAAAAGTAGGGTGAGCACTCAACAAATGGCGTTTGGAAATTAAAAGTTTAATTAAACACTAAAATAATGTTAAAATACTAAAATACATACAAAATGAAGGATAAATGTGTATATACGATTTCATACATTCAACACACAACAATTCGCATGGATAGGCAATTGTCCCACTAAGTATGGGCAGTCTCTCTATAGGACAATATAATATAAAGTGCGTAGTTGTTAAATGTAATATAGATGTCCTGTATAGGTTTGGTGTTCCCCTACTAAAGCGTCTCTCTCAACACTCATGTGCTGGTTGATGATAGATGGTATGTCTTCAGTGATGTCACCCAATATTGTATTATATATATTTTTTATATTTGTTCGACTTTACACTCTCTGATTCAAATTTTGTGGTGCCGGTCATGCCGGTGTTTGGGCAGATTACGGAGGCAACTGTGTCTTACCTTCCTCGTGTCTGTCCCAAGTCTTCCTCTAGTTTCGCGAGGGCAACGCAGGACACAGTTGATGTGGCTCTGCACGCTCCTTCGCTGACTCACCGACTTCTTGCGGGAGTTGAGGCTCTCTTCCGGTTTAGTCCGTCCACGTGACTTGTATCCAGCGCAACAGGCACAACAAAGAGTCTGTTTTTTCCAGGTATTTCTTGTGGTTATTAGATTTCTCGCATGGCCATGCAAGTTACTGTGGAGATATTTTCTTCTTTACTAAAGCGATCCAGCCCAGACGAGTTTCGGGAACTCTCCTTCCCTTCATCAGTGGTATCGCATCTGTAGCAGTCTCCGCCTTTGATACCCACAGTCTAAATCAAAACTGTGGATTCCTGGATTTTACTGGACCATAAATGCCCTGTTGCGTTTTATATGCTTTTTTTGTGCGTTTTTTTCGCACTTATGCGTTTTTTGCAATATGGATTCCTTTTCTCATTCTAAAAGCCCTTGTGTAGAGGAAAATATTGTCCAAGATTGCATGGGTGATTTATTCGCAATCCAAACTTAGCTTTTTCAATTTTCGATAGAAATAAGAGGGATTGTATGGTATAAAATCACCTAATTATTACACACTATAACCCTTAGTGTATTATTGTACACACTAAAAATCATAAAAACTGTGAAAATTCATAAAAACTTATTAGAATAAAATGAACATTCATATTATTACGGATTTTAGCAGAAATGCACATTAGGTTCTGTTGCTTAACAATTCATATTATAAATGATGCAACACAGTTCTCTATAAAATATAGAATATAAAATATAAAGTATTTTTATAAAATATTTCTATAAAATCTTTTTATAAAATATTTTTTTCATAAGGGTCTTTTTTCATAAAAGTCTGCCATAAAAATCCTTCATAGGGAATTTCTCATGGAAATTTTTTCTTTAATGAATTGTTTTTTTCATAGAGGTCTTTTATAAAATACTTAATTTTCCATATTGATTGTTAAGTTTAGTTGGGGCTGATAGATTGGTTGGACCTGAAAGGTATGGGGATCCGGATCCGAGTCCATGACACAGTGCCGAATGCGGCCTAACTGTGGCATGAGAGTCGGATATCGGGCCACCACCCTACAGAAATCCAAATAGTTCCAACTTGGCATTCAAGCCAGCAGGTAACATGGATCCAAATTCATAAATACGGCGCGACTCAATTTTTGACATCTGCTTGATGTAGTTGCCCCCTCGCCAGTGTTTATCTACCCCTCTCCAATGCCATAAATATTAAATTGGTTGGATCTTTATTATGCACTTCCCTAAAATGTTTTGATAGACAGTGTTTTTCACAGCCTTTCTTTATATTGGCTATGTGTTCAGACAGTCTAGTTTTTAATGGGCGTTTAGTTCTGCCTATATACTGTCTATTGCATGGACATTGGATGAGGTAGATAACTCTGGCGGTATTGCATGTTAGACAATCTTTGATATTCCACCTATAAGAGTTTTGAGTAGAGGAAACTGATGTTGTTTTCCTTGGTGTAGAATTGATTTTGCATGCTGCACATTTTCATGACAACTTGAGAATTGTATGAAACTGTTCTTGGATACCGGTTTAAAGAAAGTATTGCAGATATATTTTGTCCCTTCTTTTCTTATTTTTAAATCCAAGAATTCTGTTTCATCTGACATATTTGAGGTGAATTTTAAGTTCAGTATATTCTGATTAATTTCTCTAAGGAATAACTGTAATTCTTCACTCCCTCCTTTCCAAATAAAGATAATGTCGTCAATGAAACGACGCCATAAGGCCAGATCCGCCCCTAACCTTGGCACAATGTTATTGTGTTCCCATTCTGCCAGAAATAGATTAGCATAGCTCGGGGCGAATCTGGTCCCCATGGCGGTCCCACATTTCTGTAAATAATAATCTCCCTCAAAATAAAAATAATTATGGGTAAGAATATATTCAATACTCTCTATTATAAATTCTATATGAGGTTGTTCCAAGATTCCTTCCCTAATTAATTCATTCTTCACCGCTGACATTCCTTGGTTATGACTAATTGCCGTATATAACGATTGTACATCTAGTGTACCCATAATCCACCCCGACTCTACCTCCAAGTCCTCTAATATTTGGATAATATGTGTTGTGTCTTTTATGTAGGACCTATCAGCCCCAACTAAACTTAACAATCAATATGGAAAATTAAGTATTTTATAAAATACCTCTATGAAAAAAACAATTCATTAAAGAAAAAATTTCCAGGAGAAATTCCCTATGAAGGATTTTTATGGAAGACTTTTATGAAAAAAGACCCTTATGAAAAAAATATTTTATAAAAAGATTTTATAGAAATATTTTATAGAAATACTTTATATTTTATATTCTATATTTAATAGAGAACTGTCTTGCATCATTTATAATATGAATTGTTAAGCAACAGAACCTAATGTGCATTTCTGCTAAAATCCGTAATAATATGAATGTTCATTTTATTCTAATAAGTTTTTATGAATTTTTACAGTTTTTATGATTTTTAGTGTGTACAATAATACACTAAGGGTTATAGTGTGTAATAATTAGGTGATTTTATACCCATCCATACAATTCCTCTTATTTCTATCGAAAATTGAAAAAGCAAAGTTTGGATTGCGAATAACTCACCCATGCAATTTTGGACAATATTTTCCTCTACACAAGGGCTTTAGAATGAGAAAAGGAATCCATATTGCAAAAAACGCATAAGTGCGAAAAAAACGCACAAAAAACGCATATAAAACGCAACAGGGCATTTATGGTCCAGTAAAATCCAGGAATCCACAGTTTTGATTTAGACTGTGGGTATAAAAGGCAGAGACTGCTACAGATGCGATACCACTGATGAAGGGAAGGAGAGTTCCCGAAACGCGTCTGGACTGGATCGCTTTAGTAAAGAAGAAAATATCTCCGCAGTAACTTGCATGGCCATGCGAGAAATCTAATAACCACAAGAAATACCTGGAAAAAACAGACTCTTTGTTGTGCCTGTTGCGCTGGATACAAGTCACGTGGACGGACTAAACCGGAAGAGAGCCTCAACTCCCGCAAGAAGTCGGTGAGTCAGCGAAGGAGCGTGCAGAACCACATCAACTGTGTCCTGCGTTGCCCTCGCGAAACTAGAGGAAGACTTGGGACAGACACGAGGAAGGTAAGACACAGTTGCCTCCATAATCTGCCCAAACACCGGCATGACCGGCACCACAAGATTTGAATCAGCGAGTGTAAAGCCGAACAAATATAAAAAATATATATAATACGATATTGGGTGACATCACTGAAGACATACCATCTATCATCAACCAGCACATGAGTGTTGAGAGAGACGCTTTAGTAGGGGAACACCAAACCTATACAGGACATCTATATTACATTTAACAACTACGCACTTTATATTATATTGTCCTATAGAGAGACTGCCCATACTTAGTGGGACAATTGCCTATCCATGCGAATTGTTGTGTGTTGAATGCATGAAATCGTATATACACATTCATCCTTCATTTTGTATGTATTTTAGTATTTTAACATTATTTTAGTGTTTAATTAAACTTTTAATTTCCAAACGCCATTTGTTGAGTGCTCACCCTACTTTTATTCTATAGATACATTGTACTGATACTGTATTAGGCCCCTTGCACATAACTGTATTTTTGGTCTGCATCCGATCCGCATTTTCTGCTGATCAGATGTGGACTCATTTGTTTCAATGGGGCCGCATCCTTAAAGAGGACCTTTCATCAGCATCAAGTATGTAAACTGAATATACATACATGGAGAGCGGCGCCCAGGGATCCCCCTGCACTTACTATTATCCCCGGGCGCCGCTCCGTTCTCCGGTTACAGGCTCCGGTAAAGTCATAGTTAGGCTCCACCCATTTGAGCCTGCCGGCGTCTCTTTCTCCTATGTTGTAGCGCTGGCCAATCGCAGCGCTCAGCTCATAGCATGGCTAAGAGCTGAGCGCTGCGATTGGCCAGCGCTACAACATAGGAGAAAGAGACGCCGGCAGGCTCAAATGGGTGGAGCCTAACTATGACTTTACCGGAGCCTGTAACCGGAGAACGGAGCGGCGCCCGGGGATAATAGTAAGTGCAGGGGGATCCCTGGGCGCCGCTCTCCATGTATGTATATTCAGTTTACATACTTGATGCTGATGAAAGGTCCTCTTTAAGTCTATTCTGCAGCCTCGTAAAAAAAGATGTGGACAAGGACAGGACATTTATACAGGAGTTTAACAAAATGGTGGCATGTCGGAATCTACAGTATGTTTTGCAGACTGCAAAAATGATACGGCCATGTGCATGAAGCCTTAGAAAGCAAAGCTCCAAATCCTGTGCTTCCTTTCACAGTTAAAGGCCTCATGCACACGGCCTTGAATGGTCTGTATTGCGCTGTATTGCGCTGTACAGCCTCTCTGGGGGGTGTATTTCTTCTGTAACTGGGACTACTATGTCAGCCCCAGTTACAGGAGAAATCAACAGTAAAAAAAAAAAAAAAGTGAAGCAAAAAAAAGGTCTTGTATGACCTTATGGGGGACGAAAAGTGTAAAATAAAAAAATAAAGTGTTAAAAAAAATAAAAAATAAAAGGTTTCACATGTTAAAAAAAAGTAAGGAATACATAAAAAAAAAACTAAAAAACATTTGGATCATGTGACGGACCATGTGATGAGCGGAGTGACGTTATCGAAGGTCCTATTCCTCACAGAACAAGACAGAAGAGATGCCGGCTGCGCGAACAAGTGGATTAAGGTGAGTAAAAATATATTTGATATTTTTTTAACCCCTCGAGCCTTATTGTACTATGCATAACCATGTTATAAGGGAAAATAATACAATCTACACAACCTTGAACCCAAACCTGAACTTCTGTAAAGATGTTTGGGTCTGGGTACCACATTCAGTTTTTTATCACGCGCGTGCAAAACGCATTGCACCCGCGCGATAAAAACTGAACAACGAAACGTACCTTGTGTACCTACTCGCGCGGGTTTGCCGCAACGCATCTGGACCTTATCCGGACACGCTCGTGTGAAAGAGGCCTTAGTGCTGCAGATACACAGCCCGATCAGATCCTGTCAGCCTGTCATGCCCAGCTGCGCTGTCTCAGCGTATCAGCCTGAGATTCCCAGCGCACCAGCTTGACAGCGATGCAGAGAGGATCCCTTCACACGTGGTGAGCGGTGCCACACACAGCAGCACGCACCAGAGGGAGTCTCCAGGTAAGCCGTCCACCAGCCTTGTACTATACCCAAGTTTACAGTATACATCACTGCCAGCCTTGCACTACACCCAAGTTTACAGTATACATCACTGCCACAATTATTAACGTTGCTTTCTGCTGCCAGCCATCAGTTATTTAATTATTTATATATTTCCTCCTGCAGCCATCTGGCCACTCTTGCTGCTGGCGTCCCCAAGGTAAACCCCATATTTCCCTTTTTTCCAGTACAAACTAACATTTAAAGGCACAGACCGGTTCAATGAATAATTAAAGGCACAGACTGGTCTAATGAATCTTAGAAGCACCACCAATTTACTCTATTAATACCCGTATTCACCCCCCCATAATCTACTATACGTTGCTATAATATACTATATTATATTACATAAGCACCATGTCTAACCATATCAGGGATATCAGGATGATTTTAATGCATATCATGGTCCAGTAATTGGACTTCTTTTATGCCACATATATACTTTATGATACGCTGTTCGCTAATTTTATGCAACTAGGACATATTGGAGTACGTTCATTTTATGCCACTAGGATTTATTAGAATACTTGTTTTACTGAGAATTTATTTTTGGGCTATTACTAGGTTTACTAGCTGCCCATGACGTGTAATATTTAACATCCATTGACTTTATTTTAATTGAATTATTTATTTTATTTCCATTTTATTCTCTTCTATTGATCACAGTCCTCTTTTTGTGTATATTTATTTCCCTCCAACTGTGTGGGGATCCATTTGGCTTCGGCCTTCTTGTTGTATCTTTTCAGACTTGAGAAAGGAGTTATAAACTCTGAAACGCGTTGTCCACTGAAAATAATAAATAGCATCTATACCAAAAGTCTCTGAATCGAGGTCGTCTTTGTGCGTCAAAGAGGTACCCACACCGTGTGTTAGCACACAAACCATTCTTCACTTCCTCAACAGTCCTCAGGAGGTTTGGCAACTCCATCCAAAAGGATTGAACGGGTACCGGCAGCACGGCCCCCCCCCCCCCCACCCCCCTGCGTGTGTCTGCCCTTACGGACGTTGTGCCCACACACGCACAATACCAAAAGGTGAGCATACTTCATCGACTTTGCTAAGCTTATTATCGTTGATTACTACCCTATGAGCGCCTCTCCCTATTCTCTCTCTTGCCATAATTGCTGGATCAACTTGATGGATAACAGGATGAACTGGATGGACAAATGTCTTTTTTCAGCCTTATAAAACGATGTTACTACGATACATGTGTAGTAGGTTGTTTCATTTTGTAATGGAAAAAAAAAAAAATGTAAACAGAATTTGCTTACGCCCTGAGTCTCAGTGATCCAAAAGATTGGATATTTAGAGGTTGCACACTTTGATCTGTTTTGTAAAAGTAGGCAAAAAATAAGATTTTTCAATGTTAATTACTTAAATTGGGAAAACTAGAAATCCCAAACTTAAAATAATATTAAAACTAGACACTAAGATTAATAGGTAGTATGATAGGCAAAACATGTGTTATTGAAGAGGTGGTTTTTGCCTCTTGGAAATTGGAGATTTATGTATATCTCCGTTTTCCATCCCTTCTATTCTATTCCTAGCATGTTGCCCTTGTTTCCCATACAACCCGATTATTCTGTGTATAATTACACCTCTTCCAGTCCTTCATATACCCCAGGCGCAACACACAACCCTCACAGATACTTATATACAGTATAAGAGTAGTTTACTGATAACATAGAGATGACAAAGCAATGGACATTATACATAAAGATACAGATAACACAATACATAGAGGACACCACCACACACAGCCACCTCAGTTCCTGCCCACCCTGGATGCTAAGCAAATGTGGCTAATAATGTGTATGCATATACAGTATATCCAGAGTCCACTAATATACAGTCTACTGGATCTACTCTTCTAACTAACTCACATCCAGTACCTGACCATTAGTACATGTACATATAGAGACTCATGCATACTGCAAATATCTATATGTACACATATAAAGTCTAATGGGATATTATACTTATATACATACCCACATAAGCACACATATAACTTAGCTTGCTCCTGCATCCATCGGTGTCCAGGAAGAGAAGCCCCAGCCCCACTCCCAACTTTCACCTATATGACCTGTGTCCCAGCCCCCCCACCAATAAAGATAATAGGTTAACATCTTTGTATTTCTGGATGGCTGTGTACAATCAAGCAGCATTGATGATAAAACATTTGGACCACCCAAATATCTTCCCCCATCTCTTGGTCAAGAGGATGTTGTTCAACTGCTTTCACAATGTGCCCTTCCTGCCTTAGATATGCTAACAAGGGACACACTGCTACTGGCCATACTGAATGGGTGAATACCACTGGGTCCAATTATTAGGCATATTTGTGTGGTCATCCGGATGAGTTATGGCTGAAAGTCATATTTCCTTTAACATAGCCCCCTGTTGTCGGTATACCGGCACACTATGTTGGACGCCTGGTCTGTGTGTGGAAGCGTTTACAATTAGAATAAACACAATACATTATAAGCTCATTTATGTTGCATTTTTGGCCAATCGGTTGATTCATCTTCTTGTGTATAGATGGTTCAGATGTTCATCTGGGATTTCATCTGGGATCATCTGGTGGCTTCATGATGGGTACAGATGTCTGGTCATCTTCTTAGATCAAGGAAAATCATTGTGTCTCTGGGCATTTCTCCACCTGAACTCATATTAAAACACAACAGTCTGCTTCTCAGGGGAGCACACCTCAACAGCTGCAGTTCTGAAAATCCATCAGGAGATATCATGGCCTCCCCCTGTTGACAGTATCTGTAGATAACACTTGGCACTCTTAGTAGGTACATCACAAATTGAGGCTATATATCACAACCCAGTGGAAGCTCCCACTTGCAACGGCTGCGCCCAAGTTCCGCGTCTGACTGGACAGTCGCAATTTATACAAAGCGCCTCTGCGGATGACTGTGGGGTCAACCCACTCCCTCGCAGAATCCCCAATAGGGAGAGCTATGCCCCACAACCTACTGGCTGCGCCGCAGACTTTGTGGGCTCACACCCAAATTACACGCCATGTATCCATGGTAGTTAGTTACTACCGTTAATGGGCCCAGTCAGTTTTGGCCTGACTGAACGCCTACTTATAAGTGCCAATGACAGACAGGGAGATAGACTGCCATTTCTCCATACTCTTTAGTGACCCAATTCAGAAGCTGACAGCACAGGGTTTACTTGAGTAAGACACACTGGAGATATGCAATTACATGACCTTATGATGACACTCTGAGCCAAGTTAAGGGAGCAACAGACCTTGGCACCAAAAATTATTATTATTATTTTTTTTTAAGGTACCTGCCCAACATGAAAAGAGCACTCCCAGACTGAACTGTCCTATTGTACAAGAAGTTATCTTTTATGAACCAACTGTATTGCCAATTGATGCAAGCAAAAGAGCTCATCTAAAATCCATTGTCTCCTCATGGTTGAGGGACAATACCATCTGTTTGTGAGCTGTATGGTCTTACCCCTACAATAAAGAGAGTCATAAATTCCTAACCGCTCCCCCAACAGACACCTGGGTGTAGAGATTAAAGATAAGAACTCTATCACATTTGCATTACACACTGAGGACAAACAAACAAAAGGTTCTGCAACAGTAAACCTAATCCCTCCCCCTGTGTTGGTGACCATGCACTGGGGGCTATTATAGGTTTACTTTGGTTGCAGGCTCTGGCCAGTATATGGGGGACCCCTGAGTTACATATTATGGCCAGATCTTTAGGGATCCCCACCACAAATCTATTATAACAGATTCCCAGTAGGGATATCTGTTGTAATGGTGTCTTGCAGCCCTGTTTCATGTGTAGCCTGTTGGCTCACAAATGGAACAGGTCTCTGTCTTTGCAATTGTATGTGTGGTTGAAAGCCACCCCGCCTTACATCTCTGTGCGGACAGAGTCGTTTTATCTGTCCAGATTGCAGACAATGGAAACACTGTATATTCTCCCACTTTCTTCTTTGAAGAGCACTAGAATACACAGATATTTTGTTAGCTGCCATCCCCTTTAACATGCAGCCATCTTGCATTTTTTTTATTAAATGCTACCTTCTTCCTGATTTTTATAGATTTGTGACTCTTTAGCAAATCCTGCCTGACCTGCTCTATTACCATTGCTGCTTCAATCAGTGATGTCTCCTAAGGCTACTTTCACACTAGCGCTCAGAGCGGATCCGTCTGGGGTCTGCCCAGACGGATCCGCTCATATAATGCAGACTTGGGATCCGTTCAGAACGGATCCGTCTGCATTATATTGTAGAAAAAATTCTAAGTGTGAAAGTAGCTTCAGACGGATCCGTCCAGACTTTACATTGAAAGTCAATGGGGGACGGATCCGTTTGAAAATTGAGCCATATGGTGTCAACTTCAAACGGATCCGTCCCCATTGACTTACATTGTAAGTCTGGACGGATCCGTTTGCCTCCGCACGGCCAGGCGGACACCCGAACGCTGCAAGCAGCGTTCAGGTGTCCGCCTGCTGAGCGGAGCGGAGGCTGAACGCTGCCAGACTGATGCATTCTGAGCGGATCCGCATCCACTCAGAATGCATTAGGGCAGTACGGATGCGTTCGGGGCCGCTTGTGAGCCCCTTCAAACGGAATTCACAAGCGGAGCCCCAAACGCAAGTGTGAAAGTAGCCTTAGCTGCATTTAAACGAATTATAGTATCAAGGTATGGAAACTTCTCCACAAACATACGTATCATACCTTGTGGGGCTCCTACACCATGATCCTTTGTCACCTTCCTATACATAGCTTCAAACCTTCCACAAAGCGACAGGGGCTCATCATGGATGGTAGGCCTGAAGTTACTTAGGACCTCTTGGCTGACGTCCGTTTGCCCTGTTACCAATTTCATGAGGATGGAAAGCCTGTCTTCCTCATCATGAAATAGGCCATTCCTGGGGGAAATTTTCTCTATGACCTCATATCTTTGAAAAAGATGTGTAGGCAACCAAAGCTTGAACAGTTCCATGTGATATTCTCGAAGGACAGAAAATTTCTGGCAATGTCCCTCAAAAATATCACAGGAAGTGAAAGGATCTGCGTCTGGATCATATGTAGGAATCAGTTTACATATCTTTAGCAGAAATTGCATCCTCTCCATGTTATGGAACGAATGCAATTCTGCCGCATTTTTGTGACACGTCTGTGAGTTGGAAGTGATGTGAGAGCTCAGTTATGGTCTTCTGCATGTTACTAATTGTCTCATCCCTCTTTGTTAACTCGGTCCTCAGGTCAGCAGTTATCACCTCTGTAGAGGCTGCTTTTTCCTTATAGCCCGTTATCTCCATATACAGCTGTATAAAAACTTTATCAACATCTGCATAATATTTTTTTTTCTCAGCTAACTGAGACTGCAGCAGGCTGATCTGACTGTCTTTTTCTTTGTGTTGTGTTTCTAGACTAGAAACCTGTTTAACCGCTTCTGCACAACAATAACAATGCAAATTTACAGGGGCCTTTGTCTCTTCAAAGGATTCCACCTTCTCCAGCTTTCTAATGGCATCATCAAATATGCACATCAGCTTAGCCAGCATGTGAAGGCGCTTGGATGTTTGTTTGAGTACACCACGCTTAGCAATGTGCAATTTGTCATAGGAATCAGCTTGATCTACCAGAGATTCCCATAACATTTGCACAGATTCATTTGATCTAGGCAATACAGGGTTAAACGTACTGTATCTACTTAACTTTTCAAAAGTCCCATGTCCTGCTTTGTCACTCATAGTTATCCCTGCGATCTGTATGTTACTCCTGAAAGAATCTTTTACCAACCAGCAGATTCTACTGAAGGACTGGAGAAAAAATAAAATAAAAAACCCAAAAATACAAAACATAAACAAGTACCTCACAGGTTATAATGGGAAACAGTCAGTAACCTAGGAACGTCACTTAAATAGGTTCTCTGTAATTAACCACCTCCCGACCGCCTAACGCAGGGATGCGTCCTGCGGGCGGCCGGGTTATTCCTCCTTGACGCATTGGCGCGTCATCTCGAGAGACGCGAGATTACGCGCATATTCGGCCCGCACATGCGCAGTGCGGGTCGGCAAAAGTTTCAGAAGGAGCTGGTCATCAGCCTGCCAGCCAATGATCAGCGCTGGCAGGTTGGTGACTTTTAAATAAACGAACCAAAAGCCATATAACACATTATATTTATAAATATAATGTGTTATATGGCTTCTGTGCTCTCTGCTGGGTCCTTTTTGTCGGTTGCTCCCAGCAGAGAGCACAGATCACAGTGAGTACACCAAACACTACATATTTAGCCCCAGATCACCCGCCCATCACCCCAATTAACCCCTTGATCACCCCTGTCAATCACTAGTGAAAGGGAAAAAAGTGATCAGTGTAAACTGTCACTTTTTTTTCTCCACCAGTATTGACTGTTAGGTTTAGATTAGTTTAGGCCCCTTTGGTAGGTAGGTAGCTTCAGTTAGCACCCAGCCCACCGCATCGCAGCCACTGATTCGCTGATTAGCGTATCGCTAATCAGCATTGGTACTTTATAGTATCTGTAAGTGATCAGAACTGATCACAGTTAGATCTATAATAGTATTAGTGTCACCTTAGCTCGCCCTCCACCCAAAACGCAGTGTTTGCCCGATCAGGCCTGATCGGTCACCCACACGTGCATTCACCCACGCCCGCCCCGCCGCAGTGACAAAAATTATTATTATTTTTTTATCAGTGCACAATCACTACACAAGCGCTGCGGCAATAAAAAAATCAGTTTTGATATTTTTTATCAATCGCAGCGGCTTCCTGTACTTCGCTAGCCTCCAATTTGTAAGACAGGCTTGCTTTTTTTCTTGGGTAGTCTCAGAGAATACCCCCTAAATTTAGTAGTCCAAAATGTCAAACAGGGGGTATTCTTCTGAAGAGGCCTACAGGATTCTGACCCAGTCGGATGAGGAATGGGAACCCTCATCTGACGAATCCAGCAGGTCAGAATATGAACCTGTAGAAAGCAGTGGCAGTCTGACCCAAAGTTCGGACGATGAGGTTGAGGTCCCTGATATCACCAGGCGTACCCGGCCCCGTGTTGCTAGACCACAGGTTGCGCAGGATCCGCTTCAAGGGCAGCAGAGTTGGGCTGGCGCTGTCGGATTACGTGGTGAGGCATACACCAGCAGCGCAGCCCATCCTGGACCTAGTACCAGCACTGCCGTAGAACATGGTGAAGTGGCGAGCACCAGAAGGGCAGTTGAAGCTGGTACGGTGGCACGTGCAGTAGTTCCCCCGTCGCAGCCACCGCACAGACAGGCCCGTAGAGCCCCTAGAGTCCCTGAGGTGCTGGCAAACCCTGATTGGCAGCCCCCATCTTCAGCTGCACCAGTAGTTCCCCCTTTCACCGCCCAGTCTGGAGTTCGGGTTGAGACAGCTCAGATCGGATCTGCACAGTTTTTTTTTTTTAGATGCTCTTCACTGCGGAGCTCTTTGACTTAGTCGTGGCAGAAACAAACCGGTATGCCACTCAATTTATAGCCGCCAACCCGGGAAGCTTTTATGCCCAGTCTTTCCGGTTGAAACCCGTCCAAGTTTCCGAACTTACGACTTTTCTGGGCCTTCTCCTCAACATGGGGCTGACAAGAAAGCATGAATTGCGGTCATATTGGTCCACGAACCCAATTCATCACATGCCCATGTTCTCTGCTGCCATGTCCAGGACATGATTTGAGACCATCCTGCGTTTCCTGCACTTTAGTGATAACAGCACCTCTCGTCCCAGAGGCCACCCAGCTTTTGACCGGCTCCACAAAATTTGGCCCCTCATAGACCACTTCAGCAACAAATTTGCATATTTGTATAACCCTGAGCAAAACATCTGCATAGACGAGTCCCTGATATATTTTACCGGGTGCCTTGGCTTCAAACAATACATCCCAAGCAAGCGTGCCCGGTATGGGGTCAAATTGTATAAGCTCTGTGAAAGGGCCACAGGCTATACGCACAAATTTCGTGTCTATGAGGGTAAAGATCAGACCCTGGAGCTGGTCGGTTGCTCTGACTACCTGGGGAGCAGTGGGAAGACAGTCTGAGACTTGGTGTCACCCTTATTTGGCAAGGGGTACCACCTTTATGTGGACAATTTCTACACAAGTGTGCCCCTCTTCAGGCATTTGTTTCTAGAAAAGATTGGCTGCTGTGGCACCGCGCGACCTAGTCGCCGGGGCTTCCCCCAACGGCTCGTTACCACCCATCTTGCAAGGGGGGAGAGGGCTTTGTGTAACGAAGAACTTCTCGCGGTGAAATGGAGAGACAAGCGTGACGTTTACATGCTCTCCTCCATTCACGCAGACACGACAATCCAAATTGAACGGGCAACCAGTGTCATTGAAAAGCCCCTCTCAGTCCACGACTATAATTTGCTCATGGGAGGGGTGGACTTCAATGACCAGATGTTGGCTCCTTATTTACTCTCCCGCAGGATCAGACGCTGGTATAAGAAGGTGTCTGTATACCTAATTCAATTGGCTATGTACAATAGTTTTGTTCTCTACAGTAAGGCTGGGAGAACAAGATCCTTCCTCAAATTTCAGGAAGAGATCATCGAGAACCTCCTGTATCCAGGAGGTTCCGTGGCCCCAACCACCAGTGTAGTGAGCCATCTACACGAGCGAAATTTCCCCAATGTCGTTGCTGGTACCTCAAACCAAGCGTCACCCCGAAAAAGATGTTGTGTCTGTAGCAGGAGTGGAATAAGGCGTGACACCCGCTATTTCTGTCCTGACTACCCTGACCACCCTGCCTTATGCTTAGGGGAGTGTTTCCGGAAGTACCACACACAGGTACACTTAGTTTAGGGATTGCGTGAAACAGGACAGGCACACAGGGGTCTTAGGGCCCTTTCACACAGAGCTGCTGCAAACCTCTCCTTTCACCTGGGACAAAGTGCATAATGTACTTCGTCACATCTCTGGGCGATTTGCGCTATGCACATTGTCCCATGGGGTAGGAGAGGTTTGACCTCTAAAGGCAAAAACAAAAAAACAAAAAAAAAATCACAGGTAAGCAAAAAAGTTAATGTTCCAAAAGATCAATAAAGTTTATAAAAGTTAATGTTCTGTTCAAATGTTATATAAAGTTAATGTTAATAAATTTATTGTGTTGCGGCCTGTTTTTTTTGTTTTTTTTTACCTTCTAGGTGGACCAAGCGATCAACCAGCTGCAGCACTGATGTGCATTCTGACAGAAGCATTGCGCTGCTGTCAGATTACACAAAGTCGGTGTATGCGGCGCTGCAAGACGAGATTTCTCCTCTGCAGTAAAAAAGATACGTTTGCCGAGGCTTATGAGCTGAGGGGCGGTGTTCATATGCTTTGGCAAACATTTTATATAAAAAAAATTAATAATTCTGGCAATGATTTATCCATCCACATCGATTGATGTGAATGGAGAAATCGGGTTTGCCAGGGCATACGAGCTGAGTGGGTATGGATGTTGGGCGGAGCTCCTATATCCTGGCAGACGCCTTTCCCCTCCTTTTTTTTTTTTGCACATTTTTTGGCAGAGATTTTTTCATCCACATTGATCGATGCGAATGAAGAAATCTGTGCCGTTCATTTTTTCTTTCAGCCCAGAGGCTGAACGGAAAAAAAAATCTCATTACCCATATGCTCATTATAAGGAGAATAGCAGAAACTCCTAATGCTGGCCATACATGTAATGATTGTGGAGACCCTCAAATGCCAGGGCAGTACAAACACCCCACAAATGACCCCATTTTGGAAAGAAGACACCGCAAGGTATTCGCTGAGGGGCATATTGAGTCCATGAAAGATTGAACTTTTTGTCCCAAGTTAGCGGAAAGGGAGACTTTGTGAGAAAAAACAAAAAAAATTCCATTTCCGCTAACTTGTGCCAAAAAACAAAATCTTCTATGAACTCGCCATGCCCCTCACGGAATACCTTGGGGTGTCTTCTTTCCAAAATGGGGTCACATGTGGGGTATTTATACTGCCCTGGCATTTTAGGGGCCCTAAAGCGTGAGAAGAAGTCTGGAATCCAAATGTATAAAAATGTCCTCCTAAAAGGTACTCATTGGAATTTGGGCCCCTTTGCGCTCCTAGGCTGCAAAAAAGTGTCACACATGTGGTATCGCCGTACTCAGGAGAAGTAAGGCAATGTGTTTTGGGGTGTATTTTTACATATACCCATGCTGGGTAAGAGAAATATCTCTGTAAAATGACAACTTTGTATAAAAAAATGGGAAAAGTTGTGATTTACACAGATATTTATCTCACCCAGCATGGGTATATGTAAAAATACACCCCAAAACACATTGCCCTACTTCTCCTGAGTACGGGGATACCACATGTGTGACACTTTTTTGCAGCCTAGGTGCGCAAAGGGGCCCAAATTCCAATGAGTACCTTTACGATTTTATAGGGCATTTTTTACGCATTTGGATTCCAAACTACTTCTCACGCTTTAGGTCCCCTAAAATGCCAGGGCAGTATAAATACCCCACAAGTGACCCCATTTTGGAAAGAAGACACCCCAAGGTATTTTGTGAGAGGCATGGCGAGTTCATGTAAAATTTTATTTTTTGTCACAAGTTAGTGGAACATGAAACTTTGTAAGAAAAATAAAAAAATAAAAAAATAAATCATTTTCCGCTAACTTGTGACAAAAAATAAAAACTTCCATGAACTCACTATGCCCATCAGCGAATACCTTAGGGTGTCTACTTTCCGAAATGGGGTCATTTGTGGGGTGTTTCTACTGTCTGGGCATTCTAGCACCTCAAGAAACATGACAGGTGCTCAGAAAGTCAGAGCTGCTTCAAAATGAGGAAATTCACATTTTTGTACCATAGTTTGTAAATGCTATAACTTTTGCGCAAACCAATAAATATACACTTATTGGATTTTTTTTTTATCAAAGACATGTAGCACAATAAATTCTGACACAAACTTGTATAGAAATGTCATTATATTTGAACAATTTAACCAGAGAAAGTTAAAAATACACTTTTTTTGAGAAAATTGCGGCCTATTTTGATTAATATCGGAAAAACGAAAAATCTTAGCAGCAATCAAATACCACCAAAAGAAAGCTGTATTTGTGAGAAGAAAAAGAGGTAAAATTCATTTGGGTGGTAAGTTGTATGACAGAGCAATAAACCGTGAAAGTAGTGTAGTGCAGAATTGTAAAAAGTGGTCTGGTCATTAAGGGGGTTTAAAGGGAGTCTTTCACCTAATCTGAGCATTTTAGACCGCTCAGATCAGGTTATAGACTCTTTGACCCTCATTACAATTGACCCTCATGATCTGTGTCCCTCATCCAGATCATGAAAATAACACTTTTTAAACTTATGCAAATGATCTTCTGAAGGTGCCCAGGGGCGGTACTGGGCGATGTGCCCAGAAAAACACACCTCCAGCCGGCGGATGTCACGAGCGGCACCAGAGGACGGCGGGCTGGGAACTGGCGCATTGCTCTTCCCATTATGGGCAGAGGAACAGCCTTTCATATTGCGCATGCGCCGGTTAATTGAACTCACACTAGGACTCAATGAAACTGTGTTACCTGTCCGAATCTCCCAGGTTTAAAAACCTAAATTCACAGTATAACAGCAATTTCAACAGTATATCCTAAAAGAGATCAATTAAAACATTTGGGCCTAGCTCGCCATTGAAGAGGGAGTTTTTGCCTCTTGGAAAATGGAGATTTATGTATATCTCCGTTTTCCATCCCTTCTATTCTATTCCTAGCATGTTGCCCCGATTATTCTGTGTATAATTACACCTCTTCCAGTCCTTCATATACCCCAGGAACAACACACAACCTTCGCAGATACTTATATATAAAAGTAGTTTACTGATAACATATAGATGACAAAGCAATGGACATTATACATAAAGATACAGATAACACAATATATAGAGGACACCACACACACAGCCACCTCAGTTCCTGTCCACCCTGGATGCTAAGCAAATGTGGCTAATAATGTGTATGTATATACAGTATATCCAGAGTCCACTAATATACAGTCTACTGGATCTACTCTTCTAACCAACTCACATCCAGTACCTGACCATTAGTACATGTACATACAGAGACTCCATCGGTGTCCAGGAAGAGAAGCCCCAGCCCCACTCCCAACTTTCACCTATATGACCTGTGTCCCAGCCCCCCCACCATAGACTCCACCCTGTGAACACCCAAATATCTTCCCCCATCTCTTGGTCAAGAGGATGTTGTTCAACTGCTTTCACAATGTGCCCTTCCTGCCTTAGATATGCTAACAAGGGACACACTGCTACTGGCCATACTGAATGGGTGAATACCACTGGGTCCAATTATTAGGCATATTTGTGTGGTCATCAGGATGAGGTTCTGGCTGAAAGCCATATTTCCCTTAACAGTTATATTAATCAACTTTGAACAATGCAATCCCTTCTTTTGTTAGCTTGGTGATGACTTTTCTGTGATGCTCGACTACCCTCAACAAGAATTGTTTTTGTTGTTTGTCCCTGACCGATTTGATAAACTTTTTTATCAGAGCAATTCCTCTTTCTGCTGTAACATTGACCACCTTAAAAGCGTTCACATGGCTTCTTAGAGAATCACTGCAGTATTCTGTCACGTTGTGGATCTCAAAAATTCAAAGAACGTCTTTGTTTTATTAGTAACTAAATGGCTCAGGTCTTTTCCTTCAAAAACTAGGTTTTTACCCTTTAATCGTTTCATTTCCTTTTTCTTTGCAGGTTTGGTTTCAAAATTTTTTGTCATATTTTCCTTAACAGCCTGAGTAATACATTCGTCCAAAAAAGCCAATCCTACGTTTGTTTCTGACAGATACCAAAGGTGTCTCTTAGCAACTGTGAGAGCACTTTTTTGACGTCTGCATCTGGGTAAGTGCTCAGAAGCTGTAGCATATACAAATCATTCTTTGGAGCCCATCGACTTACAATTGCCTCGTGCAAAAAGCAAACATATATGAGGTATAACTGGCCAGCTAAGACCTGTCCTAGATTGCTAGTATAACTTATATGTGTATATAGCTAAACCTGCTAATAACCTTAATACAGTTCCTATGTTTATGTGTTAAAGACAAAAGCAGAGTTATTTACTGTGACATCATGTTTTGGATGTCATATAACTTTTATATTTTGTGTTTTAACAAAAGCAGAAAAAGATAATATGCCTTTAAGATTCATTTTATAGTGTAAGGTAAGCTCAGTGACACAGCAAAAACAACAGAAAGCATAGTGTTAATCTGTTGTTACTGGGCAAAAGTCTGGACCAATCACAGCCAGCAAGAGTTTTCACCAATCACAGCTAGCCTCACACACAGCCTGTCTGGGAATTCCCCTAACAGGAGCTGCTAGAATCATTAGTCACCAGAGACAGGAGCTGAACACACACAGATCCAGCCAGAGTTCAGTTTTATGGAAGCAAAGAGGCCAAAATAGGTATTTAATACAGTTATGATGTTAATAGTGTGACTAGAGCTGTATACTGAACTGGTTATGTGTGTTTACTTACAGTTCCAACAAACTTCAATTGCAAACTATAATTGCAAATACAAACTGCATACTGCAAGCAGAACTATTAGTTAGACCTCAGATATACCTCTCAGAGAGATTATAAAGTGCTTAAATAACTTAAAGTGAGAGTACAGATACTCAAGAGAGAAATATATCCACCATTTTATGTTGAATGACAAGATTGAACAGTTGAACCACCATCTTAATCATACCACCATTTTGTGATATCTTTTCAACACGTGTTATGTACATGGACTATCTGCTGCGGAGGCGGCAGTGTTATATGAAGAAAAGTTGAAGTTAATAAAAAAGTTATTTCAAGCATTTGGTGTGCTCTTTAAACCTACTGTTTCCATAGAACGGCACTAGAGGAATTACAGAGTAATAGACAGTCTGGTTAGACTAAAAGTCAGAGATACCAAAATTCTTCTAATGCCACAGCGCAAAAGGCACTTCATAGTGCTGCGCCTGCCACATGAGGCTGACAAAATGTGCAACCCGCTTCATCCCTTTCAATTCTCGTTGAGGAATAATAAACTTTTTAGTGAAGAAGACAATTTTAAGTGCATATATTGCCTTTGCCATCAACCTTGCTTAATGCAGAGCCCCTGGAATACTGAAACTGAACTCGTTTTTAGACCAACCTCCTAGGTACAGGAGTGAGAGTAGTAATAAAAGTGATCAATGTGTGCAACCCCTAAATATTATCCAAGCTTCTTGAAATTTGGCATATATATCTTTTACATCACTGAGACTCGGGGCGTAAGCAAAGTCATATGAAACACATAGGTTTTATTTATCACTGATGCGGTTATGAAATTTTTAACATTGCCCTGAATAAAAATTGTACTTTTTAAGCAGAAGAGTGTTGGAAATACTGTTGTTTTGAGTCACAAGGCCCCCCGTGTCCGCCCAGAGGTGCGGGACTGTGGTGGGCAAGAGCCACCATTACAGCAATTAGGTTGTTTCTATAAGATGTGCATGTATTTCTACGAACTAAATTTAGATATATGGGACTATCACAGAAGTTTCTGCAACTAACCTGCTGTGTGTGACTATACCCTAAGGCTAGATTCACATTCTATTCTATACAGCAATTTTTTTTTTTTAAGTCAAAGCGAGTAATGGATGCAAAATAAAAAATTACCAGTCTCTCCTTCATACCCCCTTCCTTCATTTTGCTTCCATTTCTGGCCTAAAAAAACTGCTTTAATATTCACTGTGTAATATTCACAAATGTTTATACAGGGAAGTTTTTGCTATTTTTCTTTCCAGATGATAAATAGTATGTTCTGTGTATGGAATTTTTACTAGCAATTTTCTCCATAGGTTTCTATAAAGAACAAAATATCAGGAAAAACATCTTTACAAAATGAGAACACAAAACATTAAAAATGCTTAAAACATTTTTTTACATATATTTTAAAACACAGACATAAAAGTGTATGTTTGTGAAGAGGACCTTACATGGTGATTAGGTTTTCATACAACTGGCATAAATCAATATTACAAGCTACCATAAGAAATGTTGAAATATATCTTACCAGTGAGAAATGTCTAGTTATTCTGTTGTCAGATGTTTGCCTCCCCCACTTACTAAATGCTCACTGAAGCATCAGCATCAGTTTACACATGTCAATACAAGTCAATGGACAGGGGAAGGAGGGATGAGTAAGCAAGTGCTGACTGAGAAAGTAGAGACACACACAGACAAAGAGATATGTGCAGATAAACAGGAAGTTTCTATCTCAGCCAATATGCTATATACATGTCCTTACAGGTCAGTACCTGCCTGTAAAGCCTCTATATATAGGTACACTTTAAGGCAGAGCTAACAGTCGAGGCCAAGCATATACAAACCCAGTAATACATATTTCTGGGTTTCACATTTTAATTATGAATTTTGACACTTACCTAGAGTCGCACTATCCAAGCCAGACAAAAGATCATCACATATCTATGAAAATAAATGATTTGAATATCAATTTTCAATAAATGTCCACCAGTGCTCCATTTATATGCAAAGAAAAACTCCCGATGTATATATCTGATGTATCGGTTTGCCAAACTTGTGCAAAAGAATGTCCTGTTTCGAGGTACAAACCTCTTCCCTCTGGTAAATGAGATCATGAAATTTGATATATGTGTCATATTGTACCTGAGGAAGAGGTTTATACCACAAAATGTACTGTTACTATTGAGATCATAAAATGTTCTAATACTTTGATCATTTGGATTGCTTTTACCAATCTCTTTGTGATTCAGTTACACCAAGCTTGCATTTTACATGCATACTATAAATACTTCTGATGGAAACCTGGATGTTACCAAGACCCTTCATCAAAGCAGCTTCACCCCTACAGAATACACAATACTACAGTCATATCCTGATTGTTGTTTCCTTCACACAACCAAAACACAACTGTTTATTTTAAAAAAGTACTCTTGTTTTTTTTTTCTTGTTTTTTTTAACGGGACTGTATGCAACTGTGTAGGCATAAAGCTGCATACTGAAACAACAATATTGACTTGTTCCGCTCACCAGACCTTGTGTAACTGATTACCAGCAATCCTCAGATGAGATAGGAGTGGTGAGTGGTCAAATCCAGTTCAGTAATGGATGAAAGTCAACATAAAATAATCCTATTCCATTCTTAAAAAGCGTAAGACAACCAAAAACATGACAAAAAATGTAGCAGCCGACGTGTTTCATGTGGCTAAATTTACATCATTAGTCGTAGCTTACTGCATACAAAGTAAAAAACACAAATTAAAAGAAAAAGACCTGCCCCTGGCATCAAGCTCAGGGTGGGGTCATGTTACTCTTAGGCTACTCCACACTTGCGTTTTGGGCGGATCTGTCATGGATGTGCAAAAACGGATCTGTTACAATAATACAACCGCATGCATTCGTCATAAATGGATCCATTTGTATTATCTGTAACATAGCCAAGAAGGATCCGTCATAAACTCCATTGAAAGTCAATGGGAGACGGATGCGTTTTCTATTGTGCCAGATTGTGTCAGAGAAAACGTATCCGTCCCCATTGACTTACACTGTGTGCCAGAAAAGATCCATTTGGCTCAGTTTCATTAAGCGGACAGCAAAACGCTGCAGGCAAAACTGATCTGTTTTGGACCGCTTGTGAGAGCCCTGAATGGATCTCACAAACGGAAAGCCAAAACACCAGTGTGAAAGTAGCCTAAAAGAAAACACCATGGCAAGTGTATTGCATCCATGTCTCAAAGACCTGGATAACATAACATATTAATAAAAATAGGAGACATCTGTGGGCAAATTTAAGCCCTTTGGAATATCCACAAGGCCTCTCCAGCAAACATTTTTATTGCCAATTCCCACCCATTTAAGGCTTACATACCTTGTCACATCCACAAACTATAAGGTGGGTGAGATCTCCACCTATGTCTCTGCAGCTGGTATCATCACTGTGGCGCGCCATGATCTCGCAGTGACTGAGCTAGCGGCGTAGCGCATTTGCTGATAGTATAGTGAAGTCAATGCCCTTACTATATACTGTGATGAGCTGGCCAAGGCATGTCACAGACATTTAGCAGTGCACAGGGGAGGTACTGGGCTCTCAGGTAGCAGCCTTACACACCTAAAGAGCAGAAGCTTAGTGATGACCGCACAAGAGGCCCCCATGAGCGGGTGGAATGAGAGGTCTTTAGAGAAGAAAGTACTAGAAATAGCAAGACAAATCAAACAGCAGACGGTGGATTTAGATGCTGCCATACCCTTCCTAGGATCATCATGGACAATAAAAAGAGAGTCTGACCTCCTAAAGGTGAACATAACCGAAAGACAGGTGCAGACTGCTCGCACCACATCTAGAGTGTGGAGAGCCTGTCCCTTGGGTTTAGTTGGAGATTAATAAAATGAGGGCAAATCAATACCCTTTATAACATGATAGGGGAACACCAGCTTCTGTAGAAAGAAACGCACAAGATGGAGGATGACCATATCATGATGGAGCACCAAGAAGGGGGATTTACAAGACAAAGCCACCAGTTCCAAAACTCTACGGACAGAGGTGACTGCAACTAGGAAAGCAACCTTGCCATGTAGAAATATAATTTCTACCAAAAACTATTATTTTGAACACAACTGTAGATCTGAGAGGAAACTGGTTTCCTGGCTTTGATCATGGTCTGAATAAGGGGATCTGAGAATGGCAGGTTCAACAGCCATGGCATTAAACACAGCAAAGGTAAATTTTGGTGAAGAAAAGGACATTGGGAGAGAAGATCCTGCTGCAGAGGAATGATCCACTAGAAGGGTGATTGGGGATGCATACCAGACCCAATAAGGCCAATCTGGAGAAATCAGGACGATGGGAAGACCCTTGGCCCGAATCTTGCAGAATAGAACAGCGGTGAACTTGACGGTTGATGTGGGATGCTATGAGGCCTGGTAGATCCCAACAATTGCAAATCGCCTGAAAGACTTGCAGATAAAGCACCCATTCTCCTAGGTCTGTGTATTCTCTGGGAAATCCGTGAGCCAGTTGTCCATGCTGGGAATGTGAACACCTGATACATGACTCTCCACCCATTTGAAAAACAGGGAGGTCCCCGCCATAGCTGCCTGACTACACGTTCTTCCCTGAAGGATGAGGTACTCCACTGCTGTAGAATTGTCTGTCTGCATGCGGAGTGGGTGGCCGGCCAGCTAGTTGGCCCATTGTAGGCATAAAAGGAATAAGTTGGATTGGGCGTCACTCAATATCAGGCAAACATATGTTCAAGCTGGATTGTATCAGAATAAAATTTATAGTAAATAATAAGCACATAATATGTACAACATGTTGCATAAAAAACAATCTACATTAAAAAACACAATCTGTATTAAAAACCTTATGCTAAAAGTTAATTGCACTGGAAAGTCAATTGTACTAAAGAGAGGCTGTTCGCCGTGGCTTTAAATGATGTCTTGAATTATATAGCCCAAAAAGTCAAGTCGGATAAGGGTATATATCACAATGAGCTTGGCATCAGGATCATGTATTAAAATGTGTGAGCAAAAACAACTGTGCTCATATTAACATGGTACTTTACCACTCCTGCATCTTTTATTGTTGTCGGTCCACTTGCACACCGGAGCTGTAGTGTGTTCCTCTGTTATTATCTGCAAGGACCTGTAGGTGAAGTTTTCCCGCTCTTAGATGTTTGTTGCAGCGGTATGGCGTTGTTTCACCGCTGTGACCTGCCAGGACCTGTGTGGCGTCCCACGTGGTTCACTGCACGGTCATGTGACTTATAACTTCAGGCGGGGATTTCAAATCTCTTTTGACGAAGGTGGTTTTACTTCAAAGTTGCCATTATTCCGATTGAGGAAATATGCAAATGTCAGCGCTTCTGTCTTGATGGTCCCTTACTATTATTACCAGACGCATTTCGGAGTAAAACGACCCCTTCTTCAGTAGTGTAAACAGTGTTGGCCAAATGTCCTCTTTTATATGTTATCCTTAATTGGAACAATGCATGTTGGGACAGTGAGGGATTCTCAAAAACATGGATGTGGATCCCAGTTTTCTCATTCTGGGATATATATATCTGGATGAATGTTCCCATTGAATGACCATTTTAGGAAATAATCTCTAATTCACATCCAGGACATAATTGATATAAGACAGGGTTGCATATACTTCCACTTTTTATAGGACTCATACTGTTTGAAATTGTGCCTATATCATTCTTACAAAATATATATATATATAATTGTGTGATTTTGTTGTCAGCACATTCAACTATGTAAAGAACAAAGTATTTCAGAAGAATATTTAATTAATTCAGATCTAGGATGTGTTTTTTTTGTGTTCCCTTTATTTTTTTGAGCAGTGTATATATAATTGTGTCGATACATATCCTAAACATAAATAAACCATAAAAACGGAAAAAACGCATATGCGATTTCTTCGCGTTTTCGGTGCATTTTTTTCAAAAATACAAAAAATGCTAAAATCGGAGACTGCAGATTGCATATTGGAGTCTGAATTAGATATTCATCCATATACAGAGTAGAAATAAAATGTGTTTACCTTTATTCTTATAAGATATATATATACACTGCTCAAAAAAATAAAGGGAACACTTAAACAACACAATGTAACTCCAAGTCAATCACACTTCTGTGAAATCAAACTGTCCACTTAGGAAGCAACACTGAGTGACAATCAATTTCACATGCTGTTGTGCAAATGGGATAGACAACAGGTGGAAATTATAGGCAATTAGCAAGACACCCCCAATAAAGGAGTGGTTCTGCAGTTGGTGACCACAGACCAATTCTCAGTTCCTATGCTTCCTGGCTGATGTTTTGGTCACTTTTGAATGCTGGCGGTGCTTTCACTCTAGTGGTAACATGAGACGGAGTCTACAACCCACACAAGTGGCTCAGGTAGTGCAGCTTATCCAGGATGGCACATCAATGCGAGCTGTGGCAAGAAGGTTTGCTGTGTCTGTCAGCGTTGTGTCCAGAGCATGGAGGCGCTACCAGGAGACAGGCCAATACATCAGGAGACGTGGAGGAGGCAGTAGGAGGACAACAACCCAGCAGCAGGACTGCTACCTCTGCCTTTGTGCAAGGAGGAACAGGAGGAGCACTGCCAGAGCCCTGCAAAATGACCTCCAGCAGGCCACAAATGTGCATGTGTCTGCTCAAACGGTCAGAAACAGACTCCATGAGGGTGATATGAGGGCCCAACGTCCACAGGTGGGGGTTGTGCTTACAGCCCAACACCGTGCAGGACGTTTGGCATTTGCCAGAGAACACCAAGATTGGCAAATTCGCCACTGGCGCCCTGTGCTCTTTACAGATGAAAGCAGGTTCACACTGAGCACATGTGACAGACGTGACAGAGTCTGGAGACGCCGTGGAGAACGTTCTGCTGCCTGCAACATCCTCCAGCATGACCGGTTTGGCATTGGGTCAGTAATGGTGTGGGCCGGCATTTCTTTGGAGGGCCGCACAGCCCTCCATGTGCTCGCCAGAGGTCGCCTGACTGCTATTAGGTACCGAGATGAGATCCTCAGACCCCTTGGGAGACCATATGCTGGTGCGGTTGGCCCTGGGTTCCTCCTAATGCAAGACAATGCTAGACCTCATGTGGCTGGAGTGTGTCAGCAGTTCCTGCAAGACGAAGGCATTGATGGTATGGACTGACCCGCCCGTTCCCCAGACCTGAATCCAATTGAGCACATCTGGGACATCATGTCTCGCTCTATCCACCAACGTCACGTTGCACCACAGACTGTCCAGGAGTTGGCAGATGCTTTAGTCCAGGTCTGGGAGGAGATCCCTCAGGAGACCGTCCGCCACCTCATCAGGAGCATGCACAGGCGTTATAGGGAGGTTATACAGGCACGTGGAGGCCACGAACACTACTGAGCCTCATTTTGACTTGTTTTAAGCACATTACATCAAAGTTGGATCAGCCTGTAGTGTGTTTTTCCACTTTAATTTTGAGTGTGACTCCAAATCCAGACCTCCATGGGTTAAAAAATGTGATTTCCACTTTCTTATTTTTGTGTGATTTTGTTGTCAGCACATTCAACTATGTAAAGAACAAAGTATTTCAGAAGAATATTTAATTAATTCAGATCTAGGATGTGTTTTTTTTGTGTTCCCTTTATTTTTTTGAGCAGTGTATATATAATTGTGTCGATATATATCCTAAACATAAATAGACCATAAAAACAGAAGAAACGCATATGTGATTTCTTCGCATTTTCGGTGCATTTTTTTCAAAAATATTAAAAATACTAAAATCGGAGACTGGGAATTGCATGTTGGGGTCTGAATTAGATATTCATCCATCCATATATAGTATACGTATTGTGAAGTGTAGAGATAAGATGTAGACGGGCGCGAGCCTACCAGGAAGGGGAGATCTGGGTGCTGGAAAACAGCCTGACACAGATGTCCCATTCATGATAGGCCAACGTCCCTTTAGAGAAACCAGAAAAGCTCCATATCAGCATTCAGACCTCTTGGGAGTAAGGAATCAAACTCGAATATCCTTTTTGACTCAGTTCTGGACATTTGAAGGATATGGTTCCCCCCTTTCCATGGGTATCTAACCTTTTCAAGTGCCATATATTTGAGAGTAGATGGATCACTTTTATGGTAATCTCTATAATGCTTGGACAGAGAGTGCAATTCATATCCCTTTTTTATGTTAGTGATATGTTCTGATATCCTCTTTTTTAGGGTTCGTTTTGTCCGTCCTATATATTGTTTTCGACACGGACATTCAATCAGATATATCACATTGGTCGAATCGCATGTTAAACCGTCTTTAATGTCTAATGTAAATAAATTTTGAGTCGAAACTGCCTTTAGGATTTTCTTGGGGAATGTAGTGATTCTACAATTAGAGCACCGCCCACATCTATGGAAACCATTGGATGATAGCCAACTCAGTTTATTTTGTATACTTTGATTTTTATTTTTTACTTAAGGGGCAACTTTTTAACCCAGATTAGGAACCCTAGTGTAGGTAATCTGTGGCGTGCTCATAAGCATTGGTCCGACTATCTTGTCCCCAAGCAGGTGGTGCCAAAGTCTCCCAATGATTCGTTCCATGCTTTTATAGTGCGCATGGAATGGCAAGATCATTCTCAATGTTTCCTCAGCTATTTGTTTCTGCCTGGGGACAAAAAAGTCCTCCCTTTTCATTATCCTAACTTCCCCCAGTGATTTTTCCAACAGATGAACAGGATATTGTTTATCAATGAACTGTTGTCTTCTGTTTCAAATTGTTGGTCCTGAGTACAGTTGCGCTTTAGCCTTCTAAACTGGCTCTTTGGAACGTTAATGAGCCACCTAGGCAAGTGGCAACTCGTGTACAGTATATAACTATATTTGGTCACCGGATTATGATAGGTGCTACATACCAGTCTATTCTCCTCTACCTTGATGTCGAGATCTAAAAATTGTATGTTAATATCATCAATAGTGGAGGTGAATCTCAAGTTCTGGTCATTTAGATTTGGTCTGGTACTATGGCGGCGCTACATAGACGACATTGTGTTCATATGGCAGGATACAATGACAGCTCTTACTGACTTTTTGGAATCGAAACAATTATATATATATATCTTATAAGAATAGAGGTAAACACATCCTATTTCTACACTGTATATGGATGAATATCTAATTCAGACTCCAATATGCAATCTCTAGTCTCCGATTTTAGCATTTTTTGTATTTTTGAAAAAACGCACCGAAAACGCGACGAAATCGCATATGCGTTTTTTCCGTTTTTATGGTTTATTTATGTTTAGGATATGTATTGACACAATTATATATATATACACTGCTCAAAAAAATAAAGGGAACACAAAAATAACACATCCTAGATCTGAATTAATTAAATATTTTTCTGAAATACTTTGTTCTTTACATAGTTGAATGTGCTGACAACAAAATCACACAAAAATTAAAAAAATGGAAATCAAATTTTTTAACCCATGGAGGTCTGGATTTGGAGTCACACTCAAAATTAAAGTGGAAAAACACACTACAGGCTGATCCAACTTTGATGTAATGTCCTTAAAACAAGTCAAAATGAGGCTCAGTAGTGTGTGTGGCCTCCACGTGCCTGTATGACCTCCCTACAACGCCTGTGCATGCTCCTGATGAGGTGACGGACGGTCTCCTGAGGGATCTCCTCCCAGACCTGGACTAAAGCATCTTCCAACTCCTGGACAGTCTGTTGTGCAACGTGACGTTGGTGGATAGAGCGAGACATGATGTCCCAGATGTGCTCAATTGGATTCAGGTCTGGGGAACGGGCGGGCCAGTCCATAGCATCAATGCCTTCGTCTTGCAGGAATTGCTGACACACTCCAGCCACATGAGGTCTAGCATTGTCTTGCATTAGGAGGAACCCAGGGCCAACCGCACCAGCATATGGTCTCACAAGGGGTCTGAGGATCTCATCTCGGTACCTAATAGCAGTCAGGCTACCTCTGGCGAGCACATGGAGGGCTGTCCGGCCCTCCAAAGAAATGCCACCCCACACCATTACTGACCCAATGCCAAACCGGTCATGCTGGAGGATGTTGCAGGCAGCAGAACATTCTCCACGGTGTCTCCAGACTCTGTCACGTCTGTCACATGTGCTCAGTGTGAACCTGCTTTCATCTGTGAAGAGCACAGGGCGCCAGTGGCAAATTTGCCAATCTTGGTGTTCTCTGGCAAATGCCAAACGTCCGGCACGGTGTTGGGCTGTAAGCACAACCCCCACCTGTGGACGTCGGGCCCTCATATCACCCTCATGGAGTCTGTTTCTGACCGTTTGAGCAGACACATGCACAGTTGTGGCCTGCTGGAGGTCATTTTGCAGGGCTCTGGCAATGCTCCTCCTGTTCCTCCTTGCACAAAGGCGGAGGTAGCGGTCCTGCTGCTGGGTTGTTGCCCTCCTACGGCCTCCTCCACGTCTCCTGATGTACTGGCCTGTCTCCTGGTAGCGCCTCCATGCTTTGGACACTACGCTGACAGACACAGCAAACCTTCTTGCCACAGCTCGCATTGATGTGCCATCTTGGATAAGCTGCACTACCTGAGCCACTTGTGTGGGTTGTAGACTCCGTCTCATGCTACCACTAGAGTGAAAGCACCGCCAGCATTCAAAAGTGACCAAAACCTGCAGAACCACTCCTTTATTGGGGGTGTCTTGCTAATTGCCTATAATTTCCACCTGTTGTCTATCCCATTTGCACAACAGCATGTGAAATTGATTGTCACTCAGTGTTGCTTCCTAAGTGGACAGTTTGATTTCACAGAAGTGTGATTGACTTGGAGTTACTTTGTGTTGTTTAAGTGTTCCCTTTATTTTTTTGAGCAGTGTATAATCACAGAAAATAATGCACTATAATAATAGATGCAAGCATAACATATGGAGTAAGCCCTCACTCTCTTGATAAAATCTGAGACACTTGGTCAATACATTTTGATCAAAACACATCTAAGCCCACCTACCAAGCGACAAGGTGGTCTCAGTTCAGGCGGGTCCTACGCTAAACCTGCCTATGCCGTTATGCATTTATGTTCAGGAGCGCAGACCCCGCACATATAGTGTGTTGCTCCTAGTTACCTCCATGTGCAATAGCAACCTGTGGGAGGAAGAGCACACACACCTATATGTACCACCATAATCAAGGTCGCCTATTAGATAGGTGGGTCAAACTAGGAGCAAAACGTATTGACCAAGTGTCTCAGATTTTATCAAGAGAGTGAGGGCTTAGTCCATATGTTATGCTTGCATCTATTATTATAGTCCATTATTTTCTGTGATTATATATATGTAGCCATGTACACCTGCGACATTTATTATCATATCGTGCAGGATGTTCTATAAATTTTTTCAGTGATTTTTTTTAACTTGTCTTGAAGGAGTGGCACCTTCATTTCTGAATACGCTCCTATTTTGGGAGTAGTACTAATGTGCACTTTTGCCCCACCTATCTAATAGGCGACCTTGATGAAGGTGGTACATATAGTTGTGTGTGCTCCTCTTCTCACCAGTTGCTGTTGCACATGGAGGTAACTATATGTGCGGAGTCTGCGCTCCTGAACATAAATGCATAACGGCATAGGCAGGTTTAGAGTAGGACCCGCCTGAACTGAGACCACCTTTTTGCTTGGTAGGTGGGCTTAGATGTGTTTTGATCAAAACATATTGACCAAGTGTCTCAGATTTTATCAATAGAGTGAGGGCTTAGTCCATATGTTATGCTTGCATCCATTATTATAGTGCATTATTTTCTGTGATTGGATAGCCAGACCACCCTGATTTCGTCTTAGCGCGAATTGGATGAGGAGGAGCAGGAGACGGTTGTCTCCGCTACAAAGGGTAGTACCCATAGCAGGTTTATTCCATCGGCTCAGCGTGGATGGGCCGAAGAGGATGAGGAGATTGAGAGTCATTCTCCTGATGAGGACAGCGAAATCTTGTCTGTTAGGACTCTGGCACACATGGCTGACTTTATGTTATGCTGCCTTTCCCGTGACCCTCACATTGTAAGCATTTTGGCCAACACCGAATACTGGTTGTTCACCCTTCTCGGCCCCCGCTACAAAGAGAACTTCTCATCTCTCATTCCTGTGGTGGAGAGGACTAGCAAAATGGCACAATACCAGAAGGCCCTTGTGGAAAAATTGCTCCCAAAATTTCCAGCTGACAACGCTGGCGGCAGAGTATGTACTTCCTTGGTCAACCAAGGAACCAAGGAGAGGAGACGAGGGGAACACACAGCTGTTCCAACAGAGGCAGGGCAACACTCTGCAAGGCCTGGGACAGTTTCATGACACCCCGCCAGCACCCTCAACCTGATGCGCGGCCTACTGTCACAAAGAGGGAAAAATTTTGGAAGATGGTGAAGGAGTACGTAGCAGACTGTGTATGTGTCATCAATGATCCCTCTCTGCCTTACAACTACTGGGTGTCCAAGCTGGACACATGGCACGAACTGGCACTCTACGACTTGGAGGTGCTGCCCTGCCTTGCCGCCAGCGTTTTGTCAGAGTAAGTATTTAGTGCTACTGGGGGCGTAATAACTGATAAGCGCATCCACCTGTCAACTGGAAATGCTGACCGGTTGACTGTTATTAAAATGAACAAGGCCTGGATTGCCCCTGACTTCTCTACTCCACCAGAGGAAAGCGGCTGAACATAAAGGCAATTTAAATGTGGCTTTTATGGTGTATTGAATACACTGTATTCCCATGCACCCCTTCCACCACAAAAAAGGTCATATGGTTCAATCTTCATTTTCTCGTCGTCCTCCTCCTCCTCCATCATATCAATATTCTTATTAGGCTGCCCTCGCTCCTAATATTTTAGAGGGTCAGCTCAGCAGCAGGCCATCAACCATAATTTTTTCGATGGTCAGCTCAGCAGCAGGCCCTTGCCCATATTTTTTTCCATGGTCAGATCAGCAGCAGGCACTCGCCCCTAATGTTTTAGAGAGTCAGCTCAGCAGCAGACCCTCAACCATAATTTTTTCGATGGTCAGCTCAGCAGCTGGCACTCGCCCCTAAAGTTTTAGATGGTCAGCTCAGCAGCAGACCCTCAACCATAATTTTTTCCATGGTCAGATCAG
The DNA here is from genome assembly GCF_905171765.1 of Bufo bufo. Taxonomy (NCBI): domain Eukaryota; kingdom Metazoa; phylum Chordata; class Amphibia; order Anura; family Bufonidae; genus Bufo; species Bufo bufo. Next base: position 70,581,414 of record NC_053396.1, read on the forward strand.
CAGCAGACCCTCACCCCTAATGTTTTAGATGGTCAGATCAGCAGCAGACCCTCACCCCTAATGTTTTAGATGGTCAGCTCAGCAGCAGACCCTCAACCATAATTTTTTCGATGGTCAGCTCAGCAGCAGGCACTCGCCCCTAAAGTTTTAGAGAGTCAGCTCAGCAGCAGGCACACACTCCTAATGTTTTAGAGAGTCAGCTCAGCAGCAGACCCTCAACCATAATTTTTTCGATGGTCATCTCAGCAGCAGGCATTAGCCCCTAATGTTTTAGAGAGTCAGCTTGGCAGCAGACCATCACCCCTAATGTTTTAGATGGTCAGCTCAGCAGCAGGCCCTCGCCCATAATATTTTCCATGGTCAGATCAGCAGCAGACCCTCACCCCTAATGTTTTAGATGGTCAGATCAGCAGCAGACCCTCACCCCTAATGTTTTAGATAGTCAGCGCAGCAGCAGACCCTCACCCCTAATGTTTTAGATGGTCAGATCAGCAGCAGACCCTCACCCCTAATGTTTTAGATGGTCAGCTCAGCAGCAGACCCTAACCCCTAATGTTTTAGAAGGTCAGATCAGCAGCAGGCCCTGGCCCTAATGTTTTAGAGGGTCATCAGCAGACCCTTTCTCCTAATGTTTTAGAGGGTCAGCAGCAGGCCACCAATCATAATATTTCAAGGGTGTGTATGATGCCATCCTTTATGTGTAATAAAGGGTGTATTGGAGTGCCGGTTCCTTGTAATTTTTGGTAGCCCTTTCACTTAGTGCATAAGCTTTATGAGTGTAGGAGTCCCACTACCTGAACAATTGTACCACAATGTAAATGAGGCCCTCCTTTATGTGATATACAGGTTGTATCGGAGTGCCTCTTCCGTGTAATTTTTGGCAGCACTTACACTTTATATACAAGTAAATATACAGGAAAGAATGTTTCCTAACAATTTTTCCTCTAAAATCGATTTTATCTTCGGTTTTGTGCGTATTATTGTCAGTCTGTAAAAGTGGGTACTACTCAGACAACATCGTTCCCAGCAGCGATCTGGGAGTCCAAGATGCATCCAGACATCCTCCCCATGCTGTTCCCGAACCATTTCAGTGGTGTTTCCATCAATTTCTGACCTTTTCCTGTGAACCAGACACCCTCCCCTCTTCAGAACAGGGGGTGCCGGTTTAATGCTCGGGTTCTCCCACTGACTTCCATTGTGATCGAGTGCTCGGTAGAGGTGTTCGACTGGAGTACCCAAGCACTTTGGTGCTCGATCAACACTAGATGTAACCAGTCCCCACACAAGCAGGCTCAGATGAGGGCATACAGACCTGGACTTGGTAGAAAATGGTATGAGGCCTCTATAAGAAGCATGGCTTATAGGACAGTTTCCTTCTTTGGTCCAGAGGATATTTAGAGTCCGAAGCTTGCAAGCTTAGAAAGCAGCGAAAGGAGCAAAAATAAGGCCTAGTCCTTTAGAGCCATTAGCACAGGCTGCCTAATTTTGCAGCAGGTGGGTACTTTTACCCCCAGTGGCATCAAAAATTATCTTGTCTGGTTTCTTATCAAACAGATGGGGAACCAGAAAAGGAAGGCCGTGACTGCTTTTTTTGGAAGCGTTACCTGCAGCCCAACAAGAAAGTCACAGTGTGCAAGTGTGCTATCAATTAATCTGTATCCAGGGGCACTTCACAGATGTAGGAGCTTGCTTGGAAAATCTGAAGGGCATTATCTGCCAGTTCTTCTTTGGGTTCTTCCATGAGGATACCTGTGTGGAGGTATGAGGCCCATTCTGCCATAGCTTTGCTGACTTACATGGAATCAAAGACAGGGTAAATAGCTGACCCAATGACTTCAAAGGATGATTTGGAAAAGGACTCTAGATTCCTATGCTTTCAGTCAGAAAAGGATGCTGTGTCTGCCTTGAGCAGAAGCTGGAGAGGGTCTGGTGGTGAGTATACTTACCTGTCCGCCGCTGTGATGATACCCCAGATCTAGCAAGGTTACACCCTTTCAGTTGGAGAGAGTAGTTACACTGGAAATTTGGGTCTCAGTATTTTAGGTAACCCCAAGGGACGTGGAAAACCGCAGATTTGGGGGTCCACTGTACCTCTTTTTTCTTCCATAGATGCTAAGGGAGCAGTGCGTTTGGTGATCCGCTGGTTTCCTCCTCATAAGTAAGGGAGGACACAAAGTATTACTGCAATGACTTTTTAAGTTGCAAACTTTGCAACGTTCACTTTGCGTCATAAATAACATGATAACTCGTTGGATCAGTACAATTATAGCAATACCAAATACATATAGTTTTTTCTAAGTTTTACTACTTTTGTACAATAAATAAATAAAAAAGTTTTTGCGTTACTGCATCCAAATACCCAAAACTTTATTTTTCTTTCTACAGAGGTGGTAAATATGTAAAAATAGTTATTCCAGCATTATTATTATTTTATTTTTTACTGCGTTCACTGTGCAGGATAAATTACTAGATGCCAAATATGTGAAGAGGATTTAATTTTTTCCTATTGAAAAGCATTTTTTTTTCAATATTCTAAAAAAACTGTGAGGTTTTTTTTAACAAAACCTCACCACTTACCACAGGGGGACTCTGACTTGCAATCTTTTGATTACTTCCATCATACACTGTATTGTATATAGTACAGTGTACTATGCTGTCAGTAGAAACTGAAAGGCAAACTATCTACCTACCGGTAATCTTTCTAATACGCAATATACACAGGGCAGACCTGGGGTCCTTCATTGGAACCCTGGCTGCCGTTTACAGACCCTGCAATCCTAATCAGGATCAGCACTTATATACATCCTGGCCATTAAAACAGTTCCAATCAGCACAGTCATATGAGATTCATGCAGAGATTATTCTAGGTTGCTGTAAAAAGGCAGTGGCCTAGAATATGGCCCCTTAAAGGGGTTGTCCGAGTTATGAAAGAAAATAATATAGCACTGAAAATCTGATATATAACTGAGCTAAGCAAGTTTTATGCAAAAAAATAAAATATATTTCCTCATTTCCCTGGTTCTTTTCTGGCCCTTTGTTTACATGCAATAAAAACAATCTCTGCCCCTCCCCCTGCACTGCTAAGGGAGTGAATACAAGAGCTGCCCTGAGTGACATGTCTGCCTGCTGGGAGACTCTGCAGCATGTTGTATGTGTAGGACTACAAGTCCCAGCTGTATAATGACACTGCTAAGGGAGTGGATACAAGAGCTGCCCTGAGTGCTGGGAGAATCAACAGCAACTTGTAAGTGTAGAACTACATGTCCCACCTGTATAATGACACTGCTAATACACACAGGATCTTCCCCCTACCTTCTTGTGCAATGCTCTCTCTAGTATGTCAGCTCCAGTGCCCAGCATTGTCTCCTCACTGCCTGCAGAGCTGTGCAGCTGAAGGGGTTAATAATCCTAACAGAGAGTAGACGGCAGTGAAGGGGGGGGGGGGGGGGGGGGGGCATGGCCAGCACAGTGACGTCTCGTTTACAGGCTTGTAAACGACCTTTTTTAGAGCAGGGAGAGAAGCTGACATCACAGGTCATGTGACCCTCAGTGAAATCTGAGAAACCAGGCACTGGAGATTAAGTAAGTTAATTGGAAAGTGTTACATTTGCCTAGTTAGGAACATAGAAAGAACAAAAAAATAACTCGGACAACCCCTTTAATGTCTGCGTGAAAAGTCATATGGGAGATCATTAAGGGGTTAAGAATGGAATAAACTTGAAAGCTTTTCTAGGAGCAATTTTTTTAGATAAAAATGCATACATCTGGGGAATATATTAAGCAGTCCTACCAAAGGTAACCTGTAAATGTAAGGGGAACCAGCCTGATTATTCCCAAGTGTGGTAATCCAGCATCAGATAATCGTACACTTTGGTTAAAACATATTGCAGAAAAACTGCAATATTTTTCCATGACAGTCCAATAAGTTGGAACATTTAACAATTCAGTACTTATCAGTTCTCATTGTTGCAAGATTTAAAGGAATTTTACTTAGTTTGCAAAATGGCTCAGATTACCAATAAGGAAGAGACAGATATTACCTCAAACTGACATAGGTACCTTACCTCATCCTTAGTGGTGGATTCGCCAGACGTGGTGCAGGAACAGATATGCAGCCCCCTTTCTTTATGTGAATTCTTGTCAATTCTTGGATGAGCCTGGCTGGCATCTTCTGAGGAGAAGTTCTCTAAATCCAGTTCAGTGCATTCAACAGGTGCATGAAACCAGTGCTGCTTCTCTGATGCACAGGAATGAGTCTGTGTTGAGAGTGGTTCTACCACACCCTGGTTGGGATCCGGGGAAGGTCCACAACCAGAGAAGCAGTCACTGCAACCTGAATTTCGGATCAATGGTTGAGTCTCTGATACACTACGGGAATAGTGAGGGGGTATAGCACAGAGCTCCACAGATGGTGGCAGAGAACATAATGCAGTGGAAACTGTGCAGGAATTTGAGGTAATGCTCTTTGAAATCACTTGTCCTTCCTCCAGCGGTCCTGGTATTGAGCAAATTCAAAATGAAAATGTTTTCACAATTTTGCCTTTCGTTATAGCTCTTACACTACTGGTATATGGGCTTATTTCTCAGCCAACTAAAATGACTCTATATGCTGAGCAGTCAGATGAAGTGTATACAAACACAAAGAGATTTTCCAGTTGATCTGCCTTTTTTCCCCCAGATAAAAACCCTTTTATTGTCCATAGGATGTGTACAGTACATCAACACGGCCGAATTCACTGTAATTCACTACATTCCATGTAAAAAATAAAAGGGCTTATGCAACGTAAAAGTATTATAGTGCAATCAACAAGGTATATGAAATATATATATACCGTACATGCAATAAAAATATTGTTAGGTTTTAATGCACATTATACTGTATTTTCTTCTCTGGTAGTGCCCCTTGCTGTTTCTACTGTGGCCGAAATTCTAGTCCAATAAATAATATTGAGCAATCTTTATACCACTAAGTGTTAATATACGTCTATGCAAAGTTCTCTCATACCCTGCAATAATCTCTCTTCAAAAACAGAACAATAACGTTATGTAGCTGACTGACATTAGTGATGTGCTTTATAACTCCCTGCCTGCCGCCGTTCTCTTAAAATAAAGACTATCAAAATATGCTAATGAGCCTCTAGGTGCTATTAGGGCTTTGCTTCATCACCTAGAGGCTCGGTCTACGCACCCTTTGGCACGCCCAGGTCCAGTTCATTGACTTTCGCGTTCTCCTCAGTGTCCCGTAAATCCCGCACCTGCGCCGTCCAGTTTAGTATTAGCCGAAGGCGCAGTGAGTGAAGGACGCGCTCCTGCTGCTGGCTTCCTTCCTTCGGCGCAGGCGCAATGAGGAAGACGGCAGCAGAAGCGTGTCCTTCACTCACTGCGCCTGCGCCGAATCCTGAACAGGAGGGCGCAGGCGTGGGATTTACAGGACGATGAGGAGAACTCGAAAGTCAATCAACTGGACCCGGGTGTGCCAAAGGGTGAGTAGACTGAGCCTCTAGGTGATGAAGCAACGACCCAGCAGCACCTAGAGGCTCATTAGCATATTTCAAAAGTCTTTATTTTAAGAGAATGGCGGCAGGCAGGGAGTTATAAAGCCCACTGTTATGTACTGCTGACATTAGAACATTGTAAATGTCAGGCAGCTACATAACGTTATTTCTCATGACAGAAACCCTTTAAGGTATTGTTATACTTTGCACCAAGTGGAGTTGTCATGCACTTTATTTACACTGACCAAAAATATAAACACTTTCGGTTTTGATCCCATTTTGCATGAGTTGGTAGAGAAATGAACATGCATTGCACGGGCAACAGCTCTGGTAGACATATCTGCAGTCAGCATGCCAATTGCACGCTCCCTCAAACATCTGTGGCATTGTGCTGTGTGATCAAACTGCACATTTTAGAGTGAACTTTTATTGTGGGCAGTCTAAGGCAATATTCTATTATATGCAATATTCATGCTGTCTAATCAGCACCTTGATATGCCACACCTGTGAGGTTAGATGGATTATCTCGGCAAAGGAGAAGTGCTCACTAACACAGATTTAGACAGATTTGTGAACAATATTTGAGAGTAATGGGTCTTTTGTGTATGTAGAAAATATTTCAGATCTTTGAGTTCAGGTCATGCAAAATGGGATCAAAACCGAAAGTATTGCGTTTATATTTTTGTTCAGTGTATTTAGTGCCAACAAATTCCGCAGCGCTTTACAATCATAGGGTTCATATACAAACAAAATCACACATTACACAGCAACAAACAAGTCAACATTTAACCCTTTCTACCCCGGGCCAGTTTTCACCTTCCTGCCCAGGCCATTTTTTGTAAATCTGAAATGTGTCACTTTATGTGGTAATAACTTTGGAACACTTTTATTTATCCAAACCATTCTGAGACTGTTTTCTCGTGACACATTGTACTTCATGATAATCATAAATTTGAGTCAATATATTTCACCTTTATTTATGAAAAAATCCCAAATTTAAAATTTTCTTTTAAAAATTAGCAATTTTCAAAACTTCAATTTCTCTACTTTTAAAACAAAAAAGTGATACCTCATAAAATATTTATTACTTAACATTCCCCATATGTCTACTTTATCTTGGCATCATTTTGTAAATGTCACTTTATTTTTTTAGGACGTTAGAAGGCTTAGAATTTTAGATGCAATTCTTAAGAAAATTTCCAAACCCACTTTTTAGGGACCAGTTCAGGTCTGAAGTCACTTTGTGGAGCTTACATAGTGGAAACCCCCCATAAATGACCCCGTTGTAGAAACTACACCCCTCAAGCTACTCAAAACTGATTTTAAAAACTTTGTTAACCCTTTAGGTGTTCCACAAGAATTAAAGGAGAATGGAGATTTTTGACAGATTTTCCATTTGAATCCATTTTTTTTATTTAACACATCGAGGGTTAACAGCCAAACAAAACACAATATTTATTACCCTGATTCTGCGGTTTACAGAAACACCACACATGTGGTCATAAACTGCTGTATGGGCACACGGCAGGGTGCAGAAGGAAAGTAACGCCATATGGTTTTTGGAAGGCAGATTTTGCTGGACTGGTTTTTAGACACCATGTCCCATTTGAAGCACCCTAGATGCACCCCTACAACAGAAACTCCCGAAAGTGGCCCCATTTTGGAAACCAGAGGATAAGGTAACAGTTTTATGGGAGCTATTTTGGGGTACATATGATTTTTAATTGCTCTATATTACGTTTTTTGTGAGGCAAGGTAAACAAAAAATTTCTGTTTTGGCACCTTTTTTTTTTTTACAACATTCATCTGACAGGGTAGATCATGTGCTATTTTTATAGAGCTGGTTGTTACGGACACAATGATATCAAATATGTCTACTTTCTTTTTTTGTTTGTTTCAGTTTTACATAATAAATCATTTTTTTTAATTATGTTTTTGTGTCTCCATTTTCTGAACGCCTTATTTTATTTATTTTTTCTGCCGATCGTCTTGAGCAGGGGCTCGTTTTTTTGCAGGAAGAGTTGATGTTTTTATTGGTACCATTTTTGGGTGTATAAGATTTTTTAATCATTCATTATTACACTTTATGGGGCAAGATGACCAAAAAATTGGGTTTTGGCACAGTTTTTATTTATTTATTTTTACAGCGTTTACCTGAGGGGATAGGTCATGTCATATTTTTATAGAGCAGATCGTTACAGATGTGGCAATACCTAATATGTATACTTTTTCTTATTTATTTAAGTTTTAGACAATAATAGCATTTAAAAAAAATATAAAAAATGATGTTTTAGTGTCTCCATAGTCTGAGAACCATAGCTTTTTTATTTTTTGAGCGATTTTCTTATGTAGGGGCTCATTTTTTGCGGGATGAGGTGACGGTTTTATTAGTATCATTTTCTGGGACATACGCCATTTTGATAGCTTGGTGTTGCACTTTTTGTAATGTAAGGTGACAAAAATGGCTTTTTTTTTACAGTTTAAAAAAAAATAATTATGGTGTTTATTGGACGGGGTGGATCATGTGACATATTTATAGAGCCGGTCGTTACGGACGCGGCGATACCTAATATGTGTGTTTTTTTATTTTTTATTATAAAATCAGGGAAAAGGGGTGTTTTTTTCTTTTTTTACTTGAAACTTTATTTTTTATTAAAGATACTTTTTTTTAACTTTATTTCTGACTAAGTATTGGGGGTCTGATCACCTCTGCAATGCATTACAATACATCTGCATTGTAATGCATTGGCTGTTATATTACACAGAGTAAGGCCTCTTTCACACGACCGTTGTGTGCACCCGTGGCCGTTGTGCCGTTTTCAGTTTTTTTTCGCGGACCCATTGACTTTCAATGGGTCCGTGGAAAAAACGGAAAATGCACCGTTTTGCAGCCGCATCCGAGATCCGTGTTTCCTGGCCGTGAAAAAAATACCTGTCCTATTTTTTTCACGGCCAACGGTTCACGGACCCATTCAAGTCAATGGGTCCGTGAAAGAACACGCATGCACACAAGATTGGCATCCGTGTCCGTGATCCGTGGCCGTAGGTTACTTTTTATACAGACGGATACGAAGATCCGTCTGCATAAAAGCTTTTTCATAGCTGAGTTTTCACTTTGTGAAAACTCAGAACCGACAGTATATTCTAACACAGAGGCGTCCCCATGGTGATGGGGACGCTTCTAGTTAGAATACACTACAAACTGTGTACAAGACTGCCCCCTGCTGCCTGGCAGCACCCGATCTCTTACAGGGGGCCGTGATCAGCACAATTAACCCCTTCAGGTGCGGCACCTGAAGGGGTTAATTGTACTATCATATCCCCCTGTAAGAGATCAGGGCTGCCAGGCAGCAGGGGGCAGACCCTCCCCCCCTCCCCAGTTTGAATATCATTGGTGGCCAGTGCGGCCCCCCCCCTCTATTGTAATAATAGGTTGGTGGCCAGTGCAGCCCCCCCCTCCCTCTATTGTAATTATTCGTTGCTGGCACAGTGTGCGCCCCCCCCTCCCTCTATTGTAATAATTCGTTGGTGGCACAGTGTGCGCCCCCCATCGGCCCCCCCTCCCTCTATAGCATTAACAACATTGGTGGCCAGTGTGCGGCCTCCCATCTCCTCCCCCCCCCATCATTGGTGGCAGCGGAGTTCCGATCGGAGTCCCAGTTTAATCGCTGGGGCTCCGATCGGTAACCATGGCAACCAGGACGCTACTACAGTCCTGGTTGCCATGGTTACTTAGCAATAGTACAATAGTAGAAGATTCATACTTACCTGCTGGTGGCTGCTGCGATGTTCGTGTCCGGCCGGGAGCTCCACCTACTGGTAAGTGACAGGTCTGTGCGGCGCATTGCTAAATGAACTGTCACTTACCAGTAGGAGGAGCTCCCGGCCGGACACAGACATCGCAGCTCCCAGGTAAGTATGAATCTTTTACTATTGTACTATTGCTAGTAACCCGCTGCCACCAATGATCGGGGGGGGGGAGGGGGAAGATGGGAGGCCGCACGCACTGGCCACCAATGTTGTTAATGCTATAGAGGGAGGGGGGGCCGATGGGGGGCGCACACTGTGCCACCAACGATTTATTACAATAGAGGGAGGAAGGGGGGGGGGCGCACACTGTGCCACCAACGAATTATTACAATAGAGGGAGGAAGGGGGGGGGGGCGCACACTGTGCCACCAACGAATTATTACAATAGAGGGAGGAGGGGGGGGGGCCGCACTGGCCACCAATGATATTCAAACTGGGGAGGGGGCAGCCCTGATCTCTTACAGGGGGATATGATAGTACAATTAACCCCTTCAGGTGCGGCACCTGAGGGGTTAATTGTGCTGATCACGGCCCCCTGTAAGAGATCGGATGCTGCTAGGCAGCAGGGTGCAGTCATGTACACAGTTTGTAGTATATTCTAACTAGAAGCGTCCCCATCACCATGGGAACGCCTCTGTGTTAGAATATACTGTCGGAAATGAGGTTTCACGATCTAACTCATATCCGACAGTATATTCTAACATAGAGGCGTTCCCATGGTGATGGGGACGCTTCAAGTTAAAATATACCATCGGATTGGAGAAAACTCTGATCCGATGGTATAAAAGGGACTCCAGACTTTACATTGAAAGTCAATAGGGACGGATCCGTTTGAAATGGCACCATATTGTGTCAACGTCAAACGGATCCGTCCCCATTGACTTGCATTGTAATTCAGGACGGATCCGTTTGGCTCCGCACGGCCAGGCGGACACCAAAACGACTTTTTTTTCATGTCCGTGGATCCTCCAAAAATCAAGGAAGACCCACGGACAAAAAAACGGTCACGGATCACGGAAAAACGGGACCCCGTTTTGCGGACCGTGAAAATATACTGTTGTGTGCAATAAGCCTAATACAGTAACAGGTTGCCTAGGAGAACCATCCTGAGGCTAGATCTCCTGGGCACCCGTAGAAGGCAGGTCCCGATGCCGTACAAGGCATTGGGCAGCCTCTGCACGGCATCGGCCTGCCTTCTCACCCATTGGGTCCCCGCCACAGCAGCGCGGGGACCCAATGGGCTCCCTCAACCACAGCAAACCCCTTCAATGTCACAGTCAGCGCTGACCGCGGCATAGAAGGGGTTAATGCGCCGGCATCTGTGTTTTCACCGATGCCAGCGCATACAGCAGGGGTCCTGCACCCGCCCGATCAGCGTGCCGTACTATTACGGCGCTGGTCGGGGAGGGGTTAAAACATGAGGAATGAGGGCCCAGCTCACAAGAACTTATATTTTATGAGGAAATAGGGGTAAGGCTACTTTCATATTAGTGGCAGCCTCCTCCGGCGGCACGAGTGCACTAGCAACAGCAGGATCCGGCAGGCTGTTCACCCGCCGGCACAGCCTGCCGGAGAACGCTGCCACTAATGTGAAAGTAGCCTAACACAAAAGGTAAAAAGTGCTTGTTTTGCACAATGGTCCAGCTATCTTAACAAAAATAGGGGAGTATATGTAAAGTTTCATGAGCCAGTCACCAGCCAATATTTGTAGTGCTTCTCACTACATGGGGTCTGGTGGAAAGTGTCTGATGATGGGTCAGATTCAGAATAATGATGTTGAAGTGGGGGATGGGGATGAATGGAGAAGTTAGATTAGGGTATGTGATACACCACCCTACAAAGATGTGTTTTTGGGAGTGCCAAAAACTGTGGATGTTGTAAATAAACCTAATTACTTGGGGTAGGGCATTCCAGAGAACTGGTGCAGCTCAGGAGAAGTCTTGAAGTCGTAAATCATTTGCAGAGTGTACAGCACGGGTAGGGTGATAGACAGAGATGTAGGAGGGTGCAGCACTAAGGAGAGCTGTGTGCATAAGAATGAGCTGTTTAAATTGAATCCTATACAGTATGGGTAAACAGTGCAATGACTGGCACAGAGTGGAACCATAGAGTAGCGGTTAGATAAATTAGCTGCTGCATTCAGGATACATGAGAGTTTTACTTGTTTTCAAAGTAAGAGGGGCAGATTATAGAGATGCTTCTAAGCTGCACAAGGCAAAAGCAGGCAAGCGACTGAATATAGGGGTGAAGAAAAGATCAAATACAACACCGGGCATGCTGCCTAGGTGTGATGGTTGTGCCACACACTGAGATGAAGATATCAGGTTTAGGAAGGTTAGCAGATGGAGAAAACACAAGTAGTTCAGTTTCTGATAGATAAATTTTCAAATAAATAGAGGACATGTTGATAGAGACAGCAGAAAGTCATTGGTGTTCTGAAATACATGGGTGAGGTGACAGAATGAAGTATATAGTTTGGTGTTATCAGTATAGAAATGGTACTGAAAACCAAATCTACTTATAGTGTGTCCAATAAGTTCTATGTAGAAAGAAAAGAGGAAAGGACCTAAGACTAAGGATGAGTGAACCCGAACTGTATAGTTCGGGTCCGTACCGAATTTTGGGGTGTCCGTGACACGGACCCGAACTCGCACATTTTTCTAAAAGTCTGGGTTCGGGTTCGGTGTTCGGCGCTTTCTTGGCGCTTTTTGAAAGGCTGCAAAGCAGCCAATCAACAAGTGTCATACTACTTGGCCCAAGAGGCCATCACAGCCATGCCTACTATTGGCATGGCTGTGATTGGCCAGTGCAGCATGTGACCCAGCCTCTATTTAAGCTGGAGTCACGTAACGCCGCACGTCACTCTGCTCTGATCAGTGTAGGGAGAGGTTGCAGCTGCTGTTAGGGCCAGATTAGACAGTGATTAACTCTGCAAAAACACTTAATTCAGTGATCGATCTACAGCTGTGGATCATTGAAAAGCTGCTATTTAATTGCTCACTGTTTTTAGGCTGCCCAGAGCGTTTTTATGTCACTTTTTTCTTGAGTGATCGGCGGCCATTTTGTGTCTTGTGGTGCGCCAGCACAAGCTGCCACCAAGTCCATTTAACCATCAATAGTGTGGTTATTTCTTTGCTATATCCTACATCAGGGGCTTGGCTGTGCTTGCAATTTTATTGAGGGGTAAAATACAATTGCCAAAATAGCAGTACCCTAAATCTGGTGTTTCAGCTGTGGGTAGCCAATTGTAATACTGTCTGCTGTCTGCCGAAGCACATTTTTTGTTCTGGGTTGAATACAATTCCCAACTTAGCAATTCCCTAAATAATTTTTTTCTGCTGTATCAGGCCAAGTTTAAATTGATCCATAAAAGGGTATATTAGATTTAAGGTGCGGATAGTGTCATCCTCAATAACTTCACACGCTACCGTGCATTTCCAAGTTTAATTCTGTCCCTAAACGTATACCTGTCACCCAGCGCCTAAATAATAGGCCTAAAATTTATATTCAGCTAAATCTGTGTTTATTGCTGAGGCTGGTCAATTCATTTAGTGTCCGCCAAAGAACAGTTTTTGTTCTGGGTTGAATACAATTCCCAACTTAGCAATTCCCTAAATAATTTTTTTCTGCTGTATCAGGCCAAGTTTAAATCGATCCATAAAAGGGTATATTAGATTTAAGGTGCGGATAGTGTCATCCTCAATAACTTCACACGCTACCGTGCATTTCCAAGTTTAATTCTGTCCGTAAACGTATACCTGTCACCCAGCGCCTAAATAATAGGCCTAAAATTTATATTCAGCTAAATCTGTGTTTATTGCTGAGGCTGGTCAATTCATTTAGTGTCCGCCAAAGCACAGTTTTTGTTCTGGGTTGAATACAATTCCCAACTTAGCAATTCCCTAAATAATTTTTTTCTGCTGTATCAGGCCAAGTTTAAATCGATCCATAAAAGGGTATATTAGATTTAAGGTGCGGATAGTGTCATCCTCAATAACTTCACACGCTACCGTGCATTTCCAAGTTTAATTCTGTCCGTAAATGTATACCTGTCACCCAGCGCCTAAATAATAGGCCTAAAATTTATATTCAGCTAAATCTGTGTTTATTGCTGAGGCTGGTCAATTAATTTAGTGTCCGCCAAAGCACAGTTTTTGTTCTGGGTTGAATACAATTCCCAACTTGGCAATTCCCTAAATATTTTTTTTCTGTTGTATCAGGCCAAGTTTAAATCGATCCATAAAAGGGTATAGTAGATTTAAGGTGCGGATAGTGTCATCCTCAATAACTTCACACGCTACCGTGCATTTTCAAGTTTAATTCTGTCCGTAAACGTATACCTGTCACCCAGCGCCTAAATAATAGGCCTAAAATTTATATTCAGCTAAATCTGTGTTTATTGCTGAGGCTGGTCAATTCATTTAGTGTCCGCCAAAGCACAGTTTTTGTTCTGGGTTGAATACAATTCCCAACTTAGCAATTCCCTAAATAATTTTTTTCTGCTGTATCAGGCCAAGTTTAAATTGATCCATAAAAGGGTATATTAGATTTAAGGTGCGGATAGTGTCATCCTCAATAACTTCACACGCTACCGTGCATTTCCAAGTTTAATTCTGTCCGTAAACGTATACCTGTCACCCAGCGCCTAAATAATAGGCCTAAAATTTATATTCAGCTAAATCTGTGTTTATTGCTTAGGCTGGTCAATTCATTTAGTGTCCGCCAAAGCACAGTTTTTGTTCTGGGTTGAATACAATTCCCAACTTAGCAATTCCCTAAATCAGTTGTTTCTGCTGTATCAGGCCAACTTTAAATCTATCCATAAAAGGGTATATTAGATTCAAGGTGCGGATAGGGTCATCCTCAATAACTTCACACGCTACCGTGCATTTTCAAGTCTAATTCTGTCCGTAAAAGGGATACCTGTCATCCAGCACCTAAATACTAGGCCTACAATTTATATTCAGCTAAATCTGTCGTTACTGCTGTGCCTGTATTAGTGTAATACGGTACCTAAATAGATAGCCAGATAGTGTTAGGTGCCTGTGGAAAAAAAAGGCCTGAATTTGAATTCAATACATTGGGCCAAATAATTTTTTTCTTATTGTGGTGAACGGTAACAATGAGGAAAACATCTAGTAAGGGACGCGGACATGGTCGTGGTGGTGTTAGTGGACCCTCTGGTGCTGGGAGAGGACGTGGCCGTTCTGCCACAGCCACACGTCCTAGTGAACCAACTACCTCAGGGCCCAGTAGCAGCCAGAATTTACAGCGATATTTGGTGGGGCCCAATGCCGTTCTAAGGATGGTAAGGCCTGAGCAGGTACAGGCATTAGTCAATTGGGTGGCTGACAGTGGATCTAGCACGTTCACATTATCTCCCACCCAGTCTTCTGCAGAAAGCGCACAGATGGCGCATGAAAACCAAGCCCATCAGTCTGTCACATCACCCCCATGCATATCAGGGAAACTGTCTGAGCCTCAAGTTATGCAGCAGTCTCTTATGCTGTTTGAAGACTCTGCTGGCAGGGTTTCCCAAGGGCATCCACCTAGCCCTTCCCCAGGGGTGGAAGAGATAGAATGCACTAACGCACAACCACTTATGTTTCCTAATGATGAGGACATGGGAATACCACATCAGCACGTCTCTGATGATGACGAAACACAGGTGCCAACTGCTGCGTCTTTCTGCAGTGTGCAGACTGAACAGGAGGTCAGGGAGGAAGACTCAGTGGAAGACGATGCAGGGGACAATGAGGTCCTAGACCCCACATGGAATGAAGGTCGTGCCACTGATTTTCAGAATTCGGAGGAAGAGGCAGTGGTGAGACTGAGCCAACAGCGTAGCAAAAGAGGGAGCAGTGGGCAAAAGCAGAACACCCGCCGCCAAGAGAGTCCGTCTGCTATTGGCCACCGCCATCTGGGACCCAGCACCCCAAAGGCAGCTTAAAGGAGTTCCCTGGTGTGGCAGTTCTTCAAACAATGTGCTGACGACAAGACCCGAGTGGTTTGCACGCTGTGCCAACAGAGCCTGAAGCGAGGCATTAACGTTCTGAACCTTAGCACAACCTGCATGACCAGGCACCTGCATGCAAAGCATGAACTGCAGTGGAGTAAACACCTTAAAAACAAGGAACTCACTCAGGCTCCCCCTGCTACCTCTTCTGCTGCTGCCGCCTCTGCCTCTTCCTCCGCCTCTGGAGGAACGTTGGCACCTGCCGCCCAGCAAACAGAGGATGTACCACCAACACCACCACCACCTCCGTCACCAAGCATCTCAACCATGTCACACGGCAGCGTTCAGCTCTCCATCTCACAAACATTTGAGAGAAAGCGTAAATTCCCACCTAGCCACCCTCGATCCCTGGCCCTGAATGCCAGCATTTCTAAACTACTGGCCTATGCAATGCTGTCATTCAGGCTGGTGGACACAGACAGCTTCAAACAGCTCATGTCGCTTGCTGTCCCACAGTATGTTGTTCCCAGCCGCCACTACTTCTGGAAGAGAGCCGTGCCTTCCCTGCACAACCAAGTATCCGATAAAATCAAGTGTGCACTGCGCAACGCTATCTGTGGCAAGGTCCACCTAACCACAGATACGTGGACCAGTAAGCACGGCCAGGGACGCTATATCTCTCTAACTGCACACTGGGTAAATGTAGTGGCGGCTGGGCCCCAGGCGAAGAGCTGTTTGGCGCACGTCCTTCCGCCGCCAAGGATCGCAGGGCAACATTCTTTGCCTCCTGTTGCCTCCTCCTCCTACTCTGCTTCCTCCTCCTCTTCTTCCACCTGCTCATCCAGTCAGCCACACACCTTCACCACCAACTTCAGCACAGCCCAGGGTAAACGTCAGCAGGCCATTCTGAAACTCATATGTTTGGGGGACAGGCCCCACACCGCACAGGAGTTGTGGCGGGGTATAGAACAACAGACCGACGAGTAGTTGCTGCCGGTGAGCCTCAAGCCTGGCCTGGTGGTGTGCGATAATGGGCGACATCTCGTTGCAGCTCTGGGACTAGCCGGTTTGACGCACATCCCTTGCCTGGCGCATGTGCTGAATTTGGTGGTGCAGAAGTTCATTCACAACTACCCCGACATGTCAGAGCTGCTGCATAAAGTGCGGGCCGTCTGTGCGCGCTTCCGGCGTTCACATCCTGCCGCTGCTCGCCTGTCTGTGCTACAGCGTAACTTCGGCCTTCCCGCTCACCGCCTCATATGCGATGTGCCCACCAGGTGGAACTCCACCTTGCACATGCTGGACAGACTGTGCGAGAAGCAGCAGGCCATAGTGGAGTTTCAGCTGCAGGTCAGTCGCACTGCGGAACAGCACCACTTCACCACCAATGACTGGGCCTCCATGCGAGACCTGTGTGCCCTGTTGCGCTGTTTCGAGTACTCCACCAACATGGCCAGTGGCGATGACGCCGTTATCAGCGTTACAATACCACTTCTATGTCTCCTTGAGAAAACACTTAGGGCGATGATGGAAGAGGAGGTGGCCCAGGAGGAGGAGGAGGAGGAAGAGGGGTCATTTTTAGCACTTTCAGGCCAGTCTCTTCGAAGTGATTCAGAGGGAGGTTTTTTGCAACAGCAGAGGCCAGGTACAAATGTGGCCAGCCAGGGCCCACTACTGGAGGACGAGGATGAGGAGGAGGTGGAGGAGGATGAGGATGAAGCATGTTCACAGCGGGGTGGCACCCAACGCAGCTCGGGCCCATCACTGGTGCGTGGCTGGGGGGAAACGCAGGACGATGATGATACGCCTCCCACAGAGGACAGCTTGTCCTTACCTCTGGGCAGCCTGGCACACATGAGCGATGACATGCTGCAGTGCCTGCGCAACGACAGCAGAGTTGCCCACATTTTAACGTGTGCAGACTACTGGGTTGCCACCCTGCTGGATTCCCGGTACAAAGACAATGTGCCCACCTTACTTCCTGCACTGGAGAGTGATAGGAAGATGCGCGACTACAAGCGCACATTGGTAGACGCGCTACTGAGAGCATTCCCAAATGTCACAGGGGAACAAGTGGAAGCCCAAGGCGAAGGCAGAGGAGGAGCAAGAGGTCGCCAACGCAGCTGTGTCACGGCCAGCTCCGCTGAGGGCAGGGTTAGCATGGCAGAGATGTGGAAAAGTTTTGTCAACACGCCACAGCTAACTGCACCACCACCTGATACGGAACGTGTTAGCAGGAGGCAATATTTCACTAACATGGTGGAACAGTACGTGTGCACACCGCTCCACGTACTGACTGATGGTTCGACCCCATTCAACTTATGGGTCTCCAAATTGTCCACGTGGCCAGAGCTAGCCTTTTATGCCTTGGAGGTGCTGGCCTGCCCGGCGGCCAGCGTTTTGTCTGAACGTGTATTCAGCACGGCAGGGGGCGTCATTACAGACAAATGCAGCCGCCTGTCTACAGCCAATGTGCCAATACGTTCATAAAAATGAACCAGGCATGGATCCCACAGGACCTGTCCATCCCTTGTGCATATTAGACATTAACTACCTCCCCTTAACCATATATTATTGTACTCCAGGGCACTTCCTCATTCAATCCTATTTTTATTTTCATTTTACCATTATATTGCGGGGCAACCCAAAGTTGAATAAACCTCTCCTCTGTCTGGGTGCCGGGGCCTAAAAATATCTGACAGTGGCCTGTTCCAGTGTTGGGTGACATGAAGCCTGATTCTCTGCTATGACATGAAGCCTGAATCTCTGCTATGGGACCTCTCTCCTCTGTCTGGGTGCCAGGGCCTAAATATCTGACAATGGACTGTTCCAGTTTTGGGTGACGTGAAGCATGATTCTCTGCTATGACATGAAGCCTGAATCTCTGCTATGGGACCTCTCTACTCTGTCTGGGTGCCAGGTCCTAAATATCTGACAATGGACTGTTCCAGTTTTGGGTGATGTGAAGCATGATTCTCTGCTATGACATGAAGCCTGAATCTCTGCTATGGGACCTCTCTCCTCTTTCTGGGTGCCGGGGCCTAAATATCTGACAATGGACTGTTCCAGTTTTGGCTGACGTGAAGCCTGATTCTCTGCTATGACATGAAGACTGATTCTCTGCTGACATGAAGCCTGATTCTCTGCTATGGGACCTCTCTCCAATTGATATTGGTTAAATTTTATTTATTTTATTTTTATTTTTATTCATTTCCCTATCCACATTTGTTTGCAGGGGATTTAACTACATTTTGCTGCCTTTTGCAGCCCTCTAGCCCTTTCCTGGGCTGTTTTACAGCCTTTTTAGTGCCAAAAAGTTTGGGTCCCCATTGACTTCAACGGGGTTCGGGACGAAGTTCGGGTCGGGTTCGGATCCCGAACCCGAACATTTCCGGGAAGTTCGGCCGAACTTCTCGAACCCGAACATCCAGGTGTTTGCTCAACTCTACCTATGACTGATTCCTGGGGAACACTAACAGCAAAAGGAATAAGAGAAGAAGGAGAACTAGCAAATCATAGGCTGAAACAGAGACTTCAGAGATAGAAAAGAGAGAGCAATCTACTTAAGGCCAACTGCCCTTTGGTGAGGGCAGTTTCTTTAGCGCGTAGAGTGTGGTAACCAGATAGATTGTAATGGATCAAGGAGAGTTAACAGATAGGCAGTGGATGACCAAGCACTCCAGGTGTTTAGAGATGAGGGGAAGATTAGAGACAGGTTATGAAAATGTTTGAAAGAGGAAGGGAACATACCAGAAGAGAGAGAGTTGAACATTTTGGTTAGGTGAGTAGAGACAGCTCGAAGAGATGTGAAGGAACAGGGTCAGTAGTGCATGTGGTAGGATAAGAAGAAGAGAGAATCCTGGAGACTTCTTCTGTGACTGGGTCGAATGTAGATGGATGGTTCGGTAGAGAAAAGGATCCGGCATTTAGAGGCGGGGAGCTGATTTTCTGCTGGATGTTTTCAATTTTCTCTTTGAAATATGTGGCCAGATCAGCACAGAGATCTGTAATAGATGCCTGCACTTTTGGACTGAGGAGGGAGTGAAAAGGCTCTTAGGTATTTTTTGGATTATTGGATAGTGAGGAATCAAGGACGTGGTGGAAAGGACATGAAACATGTTTGGTAAGGTGAAGGGCAGAGTTATACGTTTTCAGTATAAATTTGTAGAGCTTCTACAGTAACTGCATGGGGTGTGGTGGAAAGTGTTTGATGATTGGTCAGATTCAGAAGAATTATGTTGAAGGGTGAGGTGAAGGGCCAAGTTCTAAGTACTCAGTATAAATTCTCTAGGGTATGATTTTTCTCCTTAGGCATTCAGCATACCTGTAGCATCACCTGAGGATGTCATTATAGTGTTTTGCAGCCAGTTCTGGACAGGAGAGGTAAAAGACCGGAGACAATGATGACTGTAGAGTGTCTATAGGTGTATGAGGGTTGATGGCATGTAGATTTAAGAATGTGTGATAAGTAGGAGTGTGCTGAGATGGATGAGAATTTGCGATAGAGAAGGAGAGAAGGTTGTGATCAGAGGGAAAGGTAGGAGAGTTAGTAAAGTCAGAAACCGAGCACAGCAAGAAGAAATCCAGGTCAAGTGTGTTGCCGTCTTTATGTGTCTGAGAGCTAAGGGTCTTTTACACTGACCAATGTTTCAGCTGACTAATGCTAACAAGCTGTCACGAACTGGCAGGACAGGTAGTGAATCCTCTGGACCAGAGAGGCGATGGCACGGGTAGTACTAGAGGACCGGTTCTAAGCAGTTACTGGTCTTCACCAGAGCCCGCCGCAAGGCGGGGTGGATTTGCCGCGGCGGTAACTACCAGGTTGAGTCCCCTAGTAACAACTCAACCTCTCTGGCAACTGATAAGTCGTGGTACACAGGGAGAAGGTAAGAGCGTAGTCGGACGTAGCAGCGGTCAGGGCAGGCGGCACAGGTTCAAAGGCGAGTGGACGGTAGCAACGGGTACGGCAACAGGTAAGGCAAACTAACATAGTAGGGAACGCTTTCTCTGAGGCACAAGGCACAAAGATCCGGCAGAAAGCTGTGGGAGTAGAAGGTATAAATGGGCAGTGCACAGGTGCAGCCTAATTAAGTCAGCACTGCCTCTCACAACCTTAACCCTTAATAACCCCTTTGGACCAGGCACCAATCACTGGTGCACTGGTCCTTTGAATCTAAGAGTCCCGGCGCGCGCGCGCCCTAGAGAGCGAGGACGCACACGCCGAGACGCTGGAGTGCTGCCTGGGGGCATACGCTGTGAGCGCTCTGAGGCCAGCAGGGGACCCTGAGCGCTCAGCGTAACAGTACCCCCCCCTTTGGTCTCCCTCCCTTTTTGGTATAAAAGAACTTGCGGATGACACTGCGGTCCAGGATGTTCTCCTCCGGCTCCCATGACCTCTCCTCAGGACCGCAGCCCTCCCAGTCGACCCAAAAAAATCTTTTCCCCCGGGAGATCTTGGTCGCCAAGATCTCCTTGACAGAGAATATATCGGAGGTACCGGCGACAGGGGTGGGAGAAACAAGCTTGGGAGAAAAACGGTTAAAGACAGCAGGTTTAAGAAGGGAGACATGGAAGGAGTTATGGATTCGGAGGGAGGGAGGAAGATGGAGCTGATAAGAAACTTGATTGATACAACTCTTGATTTTATAGGGTCCCAAGAAACGAGGGCCCAACTTGTTACTTGGGACCCTAAATCGGATGTACCTAGAGGAGAGCCACACCTTGTCACCCGGACGAAATTTCGGTGGAGATCTGCGTCTCTTGTCAGCTTGAACCTTCATACGGGCGGAAGCCCTGAGGAGAGCAGCGTGGATTTCTCGCCAGATGGAGGAAAAATCCTGTACAAGACTGTCAACGGCAGGTACAGAAGAAGGCGTGGGAGACTGCGGCAGAGGTGGAAGAGGATGACGGCCAAAAACTACAAGGAAAGGAGACTTGTTAGAGGCAGAGGATTGTTTGTAGTTGTAGGAGAACTCCGCCCAGGGAAGTAGATCAACCCAGTCGTCATGGCGTGAGGATACAAAGTGACGCAGATAGTCAACCAAAATCTGGTTCACCCGTTCTACTTGGCCGTTAGACTGAGGATGGTACGAAGAAGAAAAGTCCAATTTGATCCCGAGCTGAGCACATAGAGCCTTCCAGAATTTGGAGACGAATTGTACCCCACGATCCGAGACAATATGTTTGGGAAGGCCATGGAGAAGGAAGATGTGTTGGAAAAATTGTTTGGCCAACATGGGTGCAGAGGGTAGACCGGGCAGGGGTACAAAGTGAGCCATCTTGGAGAAGCGATCCACCACGACCCAAATAACGGACTTGCCATGGGAGGAGGGAAGATCTGTAATAAAGTCCATGGCGATGTGAGACCAGGGAACTTCAGGAACAGGTAGAGGCAAGAGGAGACCCGCTGGTTTCTGGCGAGGCGATTTATCCCGGGCGCAAATCGTAGAGGCCTGGACGAAGTCTGAGACATCTTTCTCCAGAGGAGACCACCAGTACCTTTGGGAGATTAGTTGGAGAGACTTTAGCACCCCTGGGTGACCGGCAAAAGGGGAGGTGTGGCCCCACTTGAGAATTCGCAGCCGCTGACGTGGAGGTACGTAGGATTTGCCAGGAGGAAGAAGGCGCAGGTCCACGGGAGCGACTGTAATAAGGCGTTCTGGAGGGATAATATATCGAGGTGTTAACTCGTCGCCCACCACATCAGAGGAGCGAGACAGAGCATCTGCCCTAATGTTCTTACAAGCCGGACGGAAATGGATCTCAAAGTTAAAGCGGGCGAAGAACAGAGACCAACGAGCCTGACGGGGATTTAATCTCTGAGCAGACTGGAGATAAGCCAGGTTCTTGTGGTCCATGAAGATGTACACAGGATGTGTGGCGCCCACGAGTAAATGTCTCCATTCCTCCAGTGCCAATTTAATAGCCAGCAGTTCCCTGTCCCCAATGGAGTAATTTCTCTCTGCGGAAGAGAATGTTTTAGAAAAGAAGCCACAAGTTGAAGTCTTGCCCCGGGAAGACTTCTGGGTGAGGACAGCTCCGGCTCCCACCGAGGAGGCATACACTTCAAGAGACAAGGGCTTGGTGGAATCTGGTCTAGAGAGAACGGGTGCAGAGGCAAAGGCGGATTTCAGGGACTGGAAGGCTTCCTCGGCTTGGGAAGGCCAGGATTTGGGGTTAGCTCCTTTTCTAGTGAGGGCCACGATAGGAGCTACCAGAGTGGAATAGTGAGGGATGAATTGCCTGTAGTAATTCGCAAAGCCCAGAAATCTTTGTATGGCTCGGAGACGAGAGGGACGTGGCCAATCCAGAACCGCCGAGAGTTTGGCTGGGTCCATTTGAAGTCCTTGGGCTGAGATAATGTATCCCAGGAAAGGCAGGGAGGTCCGTTCAAAAAGACATTTTTCAAGTTTAGCGTACAGGCGATTTCTCCTAAGACGAGTAAGAACTTGTTGCACATGGACCCGGTGTTGATCCAAATTGGAGGAAAAGATGAGGATATCATCCAGGTATACGACCACGCAGGTGTAAAGTAAGTCCCTGAAAATATCATTGACGAATTCCTGGAAGACAGCAGGTGAGTTGCAGAGGCCGAAGGGCATCACCAAATACTCGAAATGGCCGTCCCTTGTGTTAAAGGCGGTCTTCCATTCGTCTCCCTCACGGATACGGATCAGATTATAGGCCCCTCGAAGGTCCAATTTAGTGAAGATCTTAGCCCCTCGGAGACGATCAAATAGCTCAGAGATTAGAGGCAGAGGGTAACGGTTCTTGATGGTAATTTTATTAAGACCTCTGTAGTCAATGCAGGGGCGGAGGGAGCCATCTTTTTTAGTCACGAAGAAAAAACCGGCCCCAGCAGGAGAAGAAGATTTTCTTATGAATCCTCTCTGTAGGTTCTCACGTATATAGTCGGACATGGCAAGAGTCTCAGTAGGTGAGAGAGGATAAATTCTGCCCCGAGGTGGAGTAGTACCAAGTATCAGGTCGATCGGGCAATCATAGGATCGGTGAGGAGGAAGATCCTCAGCTTGTTTCTTGCAGAAGACATCCGTGAAGGAATGGTATGGCTTGGGCAGCCCAGAAGGCGGAGAAACTTGCGGGTTATGTTTGACCAGAGCAGGCTTGAGACAGCGGTCTGAACAGGAGGAGCCCCAACGCAGGATCTCACCGGTGGACCAATTCAGGACAGGGCTATGACGTTGAAGCCACGTCAGACCCAGGAGGAGTTCGGAGGAACAGAAGGGAAGGACAAAGAACTCTAAAGTCTCGGTATGAAATATTCCGATGTCCATCTGCAGAGGCTGGGTACGGAACTGCACGGTGGCTGAGAGTCTCTCACCGTTAACAGTAGAGATGAAAAACGGCTTGGGTAGATGGATTACTGGAATACGGTACTTGTCAACCAAGGAGGCGTGAATGAAGTTGCCAGCTGAACCGGAATCCAAGAAGGCGGCTGCGGAAAAAGAGAACTTGGAAGAGATGATCAACTGCACGGGTATGATGAGACGTGGAGAGGAAGAATCCACACCTAGCAACGCCTCTCCCACGCTTACTAAGTGCGAGCGTTTCCCGAACGCGGTGGACGGAGAGGACAATCTCTAAGGAAGTGCTTGGTACTGGCACAGTACAGACACAGGTTCTCGTTTCTGCGGCGGCTTCGTTCTTGCGGAGTCAAGCGTGACCGATCCACCTGCATGGCTTCCATGGCGGAAAACCCAGTAGCGGGTTGAGGTGGATGCAGAAAAACGGGAGCCAGACGAGGAAAGCGTCTAGGACGAGCTTTTTCCTTTTCAAGGAGGAGTTCCTCTTGTCTTTCGGCGAAACGTTTGTCTATCCTAGTGGCCAGCAAAATGAGGTCACTAAGAGTGGAAGGAAGCTCACGTGCAGCCAGAACGTCCTTTACGTCACTGTTAAGTCCTTTCTTGAAGGTGGCGCAAAGGGCTTCATTGTTCCAGTTCAGCTCAGAGGCCAGGGTGCGGAACTGAATGGCATAGTCACCCACGGAAGAACCTCCTTGGGTCAAATTTAGTAAGGCAGTCTCTGCGGCGGTAACCCGGGCAGGCTCCTCAAAAACATTCCGGAACTCTAGGCAGAAGCTCTGGACGGAAGCGGTGGCAGGATCTGTGCGGTCCCATAGTGGTGTAGCCCAGGCCAGGGCCTTCCCGGACAGTAAACTGAGTATAAAGGCTACCTTGGCTCGCTCAGAAGGAAACTGGTCGGACAGAAGCTCGAGGTGGAGAGAGCACTGCGACAATAACCCACGGCACTGCTTAGGATCTCCGTCATATTTGTCTGGTAAGGACAAACGGATTCTGGAACCGGTGGTAACTGCAGGCGGAGGTGATGCAGCAGGAGCAGATGGAGGAGCTGGCTGTTGCAGAGAAGGCAGGAGCTGCTGCAACATAGCGGTCAACTGGGCCAGCTGTTGACCCTGCTGGGCCACAATGGTGGTGAGGTCCTCCAGGCTTGGCAGGGGAACATCAGCAAGATTCATGGCCGGATCTTACTGTCACGAACCGGCAGGACAGGTAGTGAATCCTCTGGACCAGAGAGGCGATGGCACGGGTAGTACTAGAGGACCGGTTCTAAGCAGTTACTGGTCTTCACCAGAGCCCGCCGCAAGGCGGGGTGGATTTGCCGCGGCGGTAACTACCAGGTCATGTCCCCTAGTAACAACTCGACCTCTCTGGCAGCTGATAAGGTGTGGTACACAGAGAGAAGGTAAGAGCGTAGTCGGACGTAGCAGCGGTCAGGGCAGGCGGCAAAGGTTCAAAGGCGAGTGGACGGTAGCAACGGGTACGGCAACAGGTAAGGCAAACTAACATAGTAGGGAACGCTTTCTCTGAGGCACAAGGCACAAAGATCCGGCAGAAAGCTGTGGGAGGAGAAGGTATAAATGGGCAGTGCACAGGTGCAGCCTAATTAAGCCAGCACTGCCTCTCACAACCTTAACCCTTAATAACCCCTTTGGACCAGGCACCAATCACTGGTGCACTGGTCCTTTGAATATAAGAGTCCCGACGCGCGCGCGCCCTAGAGAGCGAGGACGCACACGCCGAGACGCTGTAGTGCTGCCTGGGGGCATACGCTGTGAGCGCTCCGAGGCCAGCAGGGGACCCGGAGCGCTCAGCGTAACACAAGCGTTCATACGGATGCTTGTTAGTGATAAACTATCCGTGTAAAGGTGCTGCCAATTACCTGATGAACGAGTGAAATGCTTGTTCATTGGCTAATAGATGATTTGTGCAGTCACTTAAATCATCATTTGCAAACAATGATTCTATATGGGACGAGCGATGATCTCTTCCACTGATGATCAAGCAATTGATCAAGCAATTGTGCCTCCTTACCAACAATCGTTAGCTATATCGGGCATTGTAAAGGGGCCTTTACAAAGTTGTGAAGGGCCAAGAGAAGAGACAAGAGAAAAAAAACTGGAAATCAGATGGAGAGTTTGGGCTGTCAATGGAGATGTTAAAAGTTGCCCAAAATGAGAGTTGATCATTCTGAGGACAGGAAGTGTGCAATCAAGGTACAAAAAATGATCCAGGAATTGGGTGGGTGATCCAGGGGGGTGGTATACAGCCACCACTCTCAGAGAGAAGATGGACCTCAAAATATGGGAGTTTAAGTGATGGAACTGGGGGAACAACCTGGAAGAAGTATGCTGACCTGGGGTTATGAGAAAAATGTAAGCCACCATAAATAAAGCAGCAGGGGAAGGCCATGTGATGTCACTGTACATCAGTCACATGGCCTAGTTTCAGCTCAGCCGCATTGAAGTCAATAAGACTGAGGTGCAATACCAAACACAGCCACTATACAATGTATGGTGACCATGGTGGCTCCATGAAACAATTGATTGGAGGGGGTGCCAGGACTTGGATAACCCCTTCAAGAGAATTAGTAAGAAAAAATGTATGAATGTAGGGGAGTTTGTTGCACGCCAACCATGGGTTCCAGAGCGCGCAGTTACATGAGGGTTTCAATGTGCAATGGCACAGGGGATGAAAGTAGAAATGGACGAGATTAAGTAGAGATGTCTTCTAGAAGCAAACAGGATAAATACATTTATATTTTAATAGTTCAGGAATTTTGGGAAATGGCGGTCTATTATGTTTATGTTTTTTATTATTTTTTTAATACTGGGTAAAGGAGGTAATTTAAATTTTAATATTTTTTAAAACTTTTTTATTATTATTTTTGTACTTTTTTTTAGCGCCCTCTTAAGGAGCTCCTCCGATCACCACCTGGGGGAGCCATTCCAGGCCTTCAGATGATGTGGTCAAATACACAACCTCTGAAAGGTTAACTGTCTGTGATTGGCGTTATTGCGATCATAGACATCAGCCCTGGGCCTCTGCTGTTTAAAATAGCAGACACCAGGCGGCTACGGCATCTGCTGCGCTCATGAGACAACTTCTGCCATATGTACTGCGGCAGTCGTCTAAGAATTAACCCACAAAAACAATTACAGATCTTTCTTGGGCACTCACCCTTCTCACACAGCATGGTCATCATTACTGTTTCAACAACACATGCCTACATCTTACCTGATGTGTCATCTCTATTTCTCTCTTGCGAAGAGCGCACTCATGCTTGTTTGAATTATTCATTTTTTACTAGTTGGTTGCTGCAGAATCTGTTGGCGCTTTGTAAGTAAAGATTATCATTATTATTATTATTATTATTAATAATAATAATAATAATAATAATAATAATAAAAAAGACTTATAGATGTAAGGGATCCACTACTTTAACACAGATGTGACAGCTATCACTGTATTAGGCTACTTTCACACCTGCGTTTAGGTCGGATCCGTCTGGTATGTGCCCAGACGGATCCGCACCTATAATGCAAACGCTTAGATCCGTTCAGAACGGATCCGTTTGCATTACCATGAACAAAAAAAAAAATTTTTTTTTTTTTTTTTTTTTTGTTCATGATAATGCAAACGGATCCGTTTTGACTTTACATTGAAAGTCAATGGGAGACGGATCCGTTTGAAAATTGAGCCATACTGTGTCAACTTCAAACGGATCCGTCCCCATTGACTTACATTGTAAGTCTGGACGGATCCGTTTGCCTCCGCACGGCCAGGCGGACACCTGAATGCTGCAAGCTGCGTTCAGGTGTCCGCCTGCTGAGCGGAGCGGAGGACAAACGGAGCCAGACTGATGCATTCTGAGCGGATCCGCATCCATTCAGAATGCATTAGGGCTGGACGGATCCTTTCGGGGCCGCTTGTGAGCCCCTTCAAACGGAACTCACAAGCGGAGCCCCGAACGCTAGTGTGAAAGTAGCCTTAGACAGGCCTAAAAAAGGCTCTGGCCAAAACATTGCAGACATGAGTCCTGCTTTTCTGATGTTTACTGCTGTAGTACAGATGTGAAAAGCTCAGAAATTCTTGTACTAAGCAATATAAGGAAAGTCTCACCTTGCATTTGTCCAGAAATGCCCGTGGAGCCAAAACACAATGGAGGGCCTTGATGCTCCCCATGGGGGCTATGCGCAGACTCCCTTTGTCCTTCATTTATTCTATGAGGTTGTCCTGCTAAATCTTGTGACCTACGGAAAGCTGCAAAATAATATGATGAAGAGTCTAAGTTTATTCAATTCATGAAACACAAATTTATTCAGCAAAATAAATAATACCAAAAAGAAAATATATTTGCAAAAATAATAGAGGTCGTTCTGGAAGCATATACAGTATACCTTAGCTCTGATTTTTATGGCTGCAGACCAATCATTCCCAAGTCCAATGAAGTAACAAACGCCTTCAAGTAAGTGTATGTCTCATAAACATAATCCACAGCTGAACACTACCTAATGTATGACCAAACGTATGAAAATAGTGTAATAAAAAATACAACCCCCCCTCAAAAAAAAAAAAAATTAAAATAAATTTTCTTGCACAAGCATTACATAAAAAACTGCTGAAACCAAGTTTTTCTTCCGCTGTACATGTACGACAGCAGTCGTCTAAGAGTTAAACTTATAGTGCCAGTGTTCATCACTCTTTGACCTCTGGCATCACAACTGATGCGCTGGATGAATATGAGATATTTATAGGATCAGTGCAGTGGCCGGTTTGGGATGGCCCCAACGCTACGCTGGGTCCCCCGGACACTGTCGAGGTGTCACCACGTATTGCTGCTCTCCGGGAGGGATGGTAAGGAGTGGTGCACCCCAATGGGAAATAGGTTCAGAGAGTCAGGGTCTGCAGTTAACCAGGGTGCTTCTATATTGGAAGAATTCAAGTACAAAACAATACAGGCGAGGCATTGGGCTGGCCTCTCCAGTCTCCTCCCTGGCAGAAGAAGGGGTTGATGCTGAGGAAAGGCCTGAGCTAGCTGTCCCTCTTTCTCTTCAGAAGGCTGGTACCCTGGTCCAAGGCTGGTGATCCAGGGTCTGTGGCAGCATACCCCCTTCTCAACGGCTTCTTCTGGTCACTCAGTAGTCTGGCAGAGTCTCCTCTCTGGCAGAAGAAGGGTTTGATGCTGAGGAAAGGCCTGAGCTAGTTGTCCCTCTCTCAGAAGGCTGGCATCCTGGTCAAGGGCCCACGGTCTGTAGCTCAGTAGTCTGGGTGGCTCCTTGGTCACAGGGCTAGTGACCCATGGTCTGTGCCTCAGCGTCCCCATCTCAGTATCTTCTTCTGGTCACTCATGCAGGCTGGCATCAGTCTCCCCTCCAAGCACTGGTCCCTAACTGCAGCACAATAGGGGCTCTGACTGCTCTCCTTATATACAGTTTTTGCTAGCCTAGAACCTTCTAATGGGAGGGGTGGAGTGGAGAAACTCAGCACAAACAGATACATTGTTACAGCTCCCGTCTGGTATAGACTTACATTAGGATACTTTCACACTTGCGGCAGAGAGATCCGGCAAGCAGTTCCGTCGCCGGAACTACCTGCCGGATCAGGCAAAACGTATGCCAACTGATGGCATTAGTAAGACTGATCAGGATCCTGATCAGTCTTAAAAATGCCTGATCAGTCGAAAAAATGCATTGAAATGCCGGATCCGTCTTTCCGGTGTCATCCGGCAAAAACGGATCCGGCATTTATTTTTTTCACCTTTTTTTCAGTCTGCGCATGCGCAGACCGGAAGGACGGATCCGGCATTCCGGTATTCTGAATGCCGGATCTGGCACTAATACATTCCTATGGGAAAAAATGGCGGATCCGGCATTCAGGCAAGTCTTCAGTTTTTTTCGCCTGAGATTAAACCGTAGCATACTGCGGTTTTCTCTTTTGCCTGATCAGTCAAAACGACTGAACTGAAGACATCCTGATGCATCCTGAACGGATTACTCTCCATTCAGAATGCATGGGGATAAAACTGATCAGTTCTTTTCCGGTATAGAGCCTTTGTGATGGAACTCTATGCCGGAAAAGAAAAACGCAAGTGTGAAAGTACCCTTAAAGGGCTTCTGTCACCCCACAAAAGTCTTTTTTTTTTTTTTGGATAGTTACATTCCTTATAGCGCGATATAGGAGAATATAATCTTATCACTTACTTTCATGCGGCCGTTTCTTTAGAAAACGAAGTTTTATAATATGTAAATCCGGTCTCTACCAGCAAGTAGGGCGTCTACTTGCTGGTAGCCGCAGCAGAAAACCGCCCCCTCGCCGTGTTGATTGACAGGGCCAGCCGTGATCATCTCCTCCGGCCGGCCCTGTCAGTATTTCAAAAATCGCGCGCCTCTGTTCATTCGGCGCAGGCGCTCTGAGATGAGGAGGCTCGTCTCCTCAGAACTCCCTCAGTGCGCCTGCGCCGATGACATCACCTAAAGAGAAGACGTCATCGGCGCAGGCGCACTGAGGGAGTTCTGAGAAGACGAGCCTCCTCATCTCAGAGCGCCTGCGCCGAATGAACAGAGGCGCGCGATTTTTGAAATACTGACAGGGCCGGCCGGAGGAGATGATCACGGCTGGCCCTGTCAATCAACACGGCGAGGGGGCGGTTTTCTGCTGCGGCTACCAGCAAGTAGACGCCCTACTTGCTGGTAGAGACCAGATTTACATATTATAAAACTTCGTTTTCTAAAGAAACGGCCGCATGAAAGTAAGTGATAAGATTATATTCTCCTATATCGCGCTATAAGGAATGTAACTATCCCAAAAACAAAAATGACTTTTGTGGGGTGACAGAAGCCCTTTAAAGCTTCAATGATACTCAATGGCAATGACACATCAGGTCTTCCAGACAAAAACAAGTTTCCAGACATAACAACGTAGCTAAAACCAGACATTTAAAAGGTCAGGCTGTCTGCTTTTTGGTGGTAAACGAGCCTGGGTTTTTCCCTACAAAAGTCTCGGTTTTTCTCTCCAAAACATGGTGGTAAAAGTCTGGGTTTTTTTACCTCCAAAACATGGTCTTTTTTAACCCCTTAAGGACCCATGACGTAGCTGTACGTCATGGGTCCGATCCCTAAACATGGCGCCCGCTCGCGCGGACTGCAGGTGCTTTAAATAACAGAGACCCGCGGTACATGTATGCGATCAGCCATAAGGCTGATCCCATATATCTTACTTTTCAGATGCCGTGGTCAAATGTGACCACGGCATCTGCACAGACAGGAACTGGAAGTCGCGCGCTTCCGGTACGGTAACAGCGTTCCCCGTCTGAGATCGGGGGACCTGTTACCTCGATCTAATTAGCCGAACCGAAACCCCGAGCTGGCTTCAGAGTGAATTAGATGTATATATCAATACAGGACACTAGGTGGCAGCCTTGTATTGATATAGTGCAATTGAAGTCTTCAATGATGGCTATTTAGCCATCACTGAATACTATGGGCGATCAAATGATTGCCAGTTATTGTCACCCAAGGTGACTTAAAATAAATAAAAAAAGGAAAAAAAGTTTTTACAAACATAAAAAAAATTCAAAGACCTAAAAGTTCAAATCACCCCCCTTTCCTCAAAATAAAAATACTTAACCAATAAAAAAAATAAACATCATGGGCATCGCCGCGTACGAAAATGCCCATACTATTAAAATATAACAATATTAATGGCATACGGCAAATGGCGTAGCGGGGAAAAAAATAAAAACAGCCAATTTGCCATTCTTTGTCACTTCAACTAACCAATAATTTTTAAATAAAAAGTGATCAAAAAGTCGTACACACTTAAAATTGGTATCACTGAAAAGAACAGATCGTCCTGCAAAAAAAATGAGCCCTCACACAGCCTTGTACACATAGATACAAAAAGGTTATAGGGGTCAGAATATGGTTATGAAAAAATAAAATTTTTCCTCCTCCATTAAAACGCAAGAAAAATTATTCAAGTGTGGTATCGTTGGAACCGTACTGACCTGGAGAATGAAGATAACAGGTCAATTTTACCGCATTATTTTGGCCACAGTGTAAAAAAATAAATAAAATACCTTTATCAGAATTGCATTTTTTCCAATTCTACCCCATTTGGAATTTTTTTCCCGATCCCTACTACATGGTATGCAACCGTAAATGGTGCCATTAGAAATTACAACTTGTCCTGCAAAAAATAAGCCCTCATAAGGCTATGTAAACGCAAACATGGAAAATCCCAGGGTCCTTAAGGGGTTAAACCCTACGTCAGCTGTGGAAAATGACCAGCGTCTCAATCAAAGCCCTAACAGTCTCTCAGTATTCATTAACTCTTTCCACAGAGCCATGTAAATACAGTGATAATAAACAGGATATATATCACAACATATAAAATGCAGGTACACATTATTAAACAGTATGAGTTAACCTTTTCAATAGAAATAAAGTAAGAAGTTTTAACTTTGCATGGGGGATATAGGCAATTTCCCTCCAGTGTTTCTGCACCACTCTAGAGGAAAACTGAGCTGGATCACTGGGCATAAAGTACTGTTCAATTCAAGTGTGGATAATTTATTTTTATCAGTTAACAAAATGCAAAGTGAATGAACAAAAGAGAAATCTAAATCAAATCACTATTTAGTGTGACCAACCTTTTCTCGAAACCGCATCAATTCTTCAAGGTACACTTGCACAAAGTTTTTGAAGGAACTTGGCAGGGCTGATTGGCTCCAAATTTATTCTGGTACAGAACCACGACCCCAAACATACAATCAATGTCATTAAACATATAGAAGGAGTCCTAGAAGTGATAATATGGCCCCCACAAAGCACTGATCTCCACATCATTGAGTCTGTCTGGGATTACATGAAGAGACTAAGGCCCCTTAGTGACCGCCGTAAAAACACGTATGGGTGGTCACTAAGGGGTTAAAGCTCAGTTATCTTATCTGATAAGAATGTGGTTTAAATTAGTGTTTATGTCCTTTGTAGTTTAGAGATAAGGTTTATTAGACAACAAAGTGAAAGTACCAGTCACACAGTTAGAAACAGTTAACCCTTTGTGACAGAACATTTCAATATTTTTAATAAAGGCCAATTGAAAATAGGATTTTTAGCCAGAAATGAGTAATATGCAATCATAAACAAAATTTGCCTCCAAAGGTGTACATAGCCTTTAACCCTTTTGCTAACAGCACCGTACATGTATGACGCTATAGCGATAGGCAAACTTGGAGCCCGCTCGCACATTCAGCGGACGTCATGGCCAGCAGTTCTCTGCTGTTTCAAACAGCAGAGACCTGCGGCTAACTACCATGACCGGCAATTAAAGCCTTTAGATGATGTGATCAAATGAGATCACGGCATCAAAATGCGCGAGAACCTGGAAGCTTGCGCTTCCGGGAGTGTTACCGACATCCCCTGCGGCCAATTTGGATGCCGGTCATTGGTTTAAATGCGCTCAGCCTTTCTGAAAAAGGCTGAGAACATTTAAACAGCATTTCTTATTTTGGCCACAAGGTGGACAACATAAGAAATGAGCAATTCTCAATGATAAGTTCAGTTTAAAAATCCATGATTGTTAAAAAAATATATAAATAATGCATATGCTTATATATGAGCTTCAAAATCATAATTTAAAAAAAAAAAAATGGTAAAAAAAAATAGAAAAATTAAGAAATATGAAAGTTTAAATCTAATAAAAATAAAAAAAACTAAATAACAAAAAATATCAACATCATGGACATTACCGCAACCGAAAATGCCCATACTATTAAAATCTAAAAATATTTTTCAAATACGGCGAATGGCGTAATTGAAAAAAGGATCAAAATGGCCAATTTGCCATTTTTTCATTGCTTCTCTTACCCAAAAAAGTGTATTAAAATGTGAACGAAAAGTCACAGACACTCCAAAATGGTATCAGGAAAAACTAAAGACAGTCCCGCAAAAAATGAGCTCCCAAACAGCTCAGTAAATCTAACTATAAAAAAAAGTTATGTAGGTCAGAATATGGTGATGTAAAAAAATGTTGTTTTCAAAGTTACATTTTTTTTTTATACACTATTTAGACATAAAACACTAGACATATGGGGTATCATTGTAATGATACTGATCCAGAGAATGAAAAGCATGGGTCAGTTTTGCCGCAAACGGAACGCTGTGCAAACAAAACCCGTAAACCAGTGGAGGAATTGCATTTCCAATTCCACCCCATTTGGGATTTTTTTTACTGCTTCCCATTACATTGTATGCCACAATTAATGGTGGCATTAGAAAGTACAACTTGTCGCGCAAAAAATAAGCCCTCATAGAGCTATGTGAACGGAAATCTAAAAAAGTTATGGCTCAAGGAAAATAGTGAAGAAAAATTAAAACACAAAAACGAAAAAAAGGGTTAAGGCCTATTTTTTTTTTTTTTTTTTTGGGGGGGGGGGGGGTTACAGGATGCTTTCTTTGATTAGCACATAGTTAATAATCATGTCTTAGAGTTAAAGCAGAGTATAACGTTGCATTCACATGTGGCAGATTTTGTTGCAGAAATTTCTGCAACAGAAGATCAGTTCCATTCATTGCAATGGGGCTGTTTTGGTAGAAAACACATGGGGGCAGATTTATCATTTGAATATGGCAGTTTTCTGCTGTGAAAAAGCCTCAAACTGCATGTTTGCAACTTTTTCCAACTGCACTTGTGCAAAAGCAAGTGATGTTACTCCACTGGCCTTGCCACTTTCCCAAAAAGGGGACGTGGCAAGAATGGGGCCAGCAGCCTGCCACATTTAGCATCTTCTACGCCAGTTGACTAATTACTAATTTTCAGTTGTAGAAATTTCTGTAACAAAATCTGCTGCATGTGAATAATAGCACTATTCTAGCGTTAAACACTATGGTGCCCATGAGAGCGTCATAACGATGTAGGGCTCAATGGGTATAGGCACAGTACCTTTTTACTACACTCGCTGACAAAAAGATTTCAATTACTTACCGGTAATTGGTTTTTCCTCTAGCCCCCACAGAGGCACGACAGGAGGATACCCCGCCTCCCCAGGGACAGGAAACAACGTGGAGATCTTTAAATACTCCCCTCCCCTTACCTGCTCCAATAAATAACCGAGAAACTCTGGAATGGATGCAACAAAATTAATCTTTATGTGTTATTGAAAATTAGACAAGGATACTCTCCAAGAAAGACAAAAAACTTTTTCCTTCTTTCCCTTTTTTTTTTAATTTTTATAAAAGTTAGAATAATTATTGGGAGGGAAATTCCCCGTGCCGCTGTGGGGGCTAGAGGAAAAACCTATTACCGGTAAGTAATTGAAATCTTTCCAAACGCCCCCCCAGCGGCACGACAGGAGGAATAACATAGGAATCCCATATCAGGGGGGGACAACAGCAGATAACACTCTGCGAGCAAATGATAACTCCCTGTTCTTCAACACGTCTAACTGATAATGTCTAAAGAAAGTAGAAGGTGACGACCAGGTGGCTGCCTGGCAAATTTGTTCTAACGGAACCTCCGCTGATTCAGCCCAAGAGGCTGCTACAGATCGGGTTGAATGGGCTTTCAAGCCTGCCGGGGGAGGAACCTCCCTTAAGTCATAACAAGTCAAGATTGTCGATCTGATCCATCGACTAACAGATGCTTTGCTTGCAGCGTTTCCCTTATTTGGGCCTGTAAACTGAATAAACAGTCTGTCCGTCTTCCTGAGATCTTCCGTAGCCTTTAGGTAGGCAAGAACTGCTCTTCTTACATCCAGGTTATGGAACCGTCTTTGCTCCTGACTGCCTGATGGGGATCCAAAGGAAGGGAGGGACACCTCCTGAAGACAGTGGAACTTAGAGACCACCTTGGGTAAAAAAGAGGGAGAATGTCTCAGTACTATCCTATCATCCTTGATGGACAGGTACGGGGGCCTGCACAAGAAGGCCTGGATCTCCCCCACCCTCCTAGCCGAGGTGATGGCTATTAAGAAAACTGTTTTAAAGGTAAGCAATTTTAGAGATATTTCAGATAAGGGTTCAAAAGGACTGTCTGATAAGGCTGCTAAGACTAGATTCAAGTCCCAAGGGGGGACAGTGGACCTCACTATTGGTTGTTTTCTCCGAGCTCCTTTCACAAATCTCTTAACAAGGTCTACCTCTGCTAATTTTATATCAAGTAAGGCACTCAAAGCTGATATGTGGACCTTTATAGTGCTTACCCTTAGCCCCTTCTGAAGACCTGACTGGAGGAACTCTAGGACCTTAGTGATTACAAGGGGACCTCTGGTATCCCCGCCTGTAAATCTTCTGAAAGACTGCCAGATCCTGTCATAAATCTTAGAAGTCACCTTCTTGCGACTATAAAGAATTGTGGAAATTACCACGTCCGAGAGGCCCTTTCCTTTTAATATCTCCCGCTCAGTCTCCATGCTGCCAACTGAAGTTGTGTTGTCCTGGGATGCCATACTGGGCCCTGGTGAAGGAGATCCGGGATGTTTGGTAGTCGCCACACGTCTCCTGCTGACATCCTCACTAGGAGAGGGAACCATGACCTCTTGGGCCAGTAAGGAGCAATCAGGATCAGCTTGTGGTTCTCCTGTAGTACCTTTTGCAGCACTTTGGGGATTAACGCAAAGGGAGGGAAGGCATACAAGTTTACTTTTGGCCATGGGTGGGAGAGAGAGTCCACTATGAGTGGTGAGTGGGTGATCTGTATAGGCTAGAGAGCCGAACTTCTCTACTTGTCTGTTTTGATGCGTGGCGAACAGATCTATTTCTGGAAGGAACCATGTTTGCGCTATCTGATGGAATATCCTTGGGTTTAAGGACCATTCCCCTTCCTTTAAGACATCTCTGCTGAGAAAATCCGCGATTGTATTGTCTTCTCCCCTTATGTGAACTGCCGATATTGACAGTATGTTCCTTTCTGCCCACTGGAAAATTTCTCTTGAGACCCTCGCCAAGGATGGGCTTCTTGTGCCTCCCTGCCTGTTTAGATAGGCCACCACTGTGGTGTTGTCTGAGAGTATTCTCACTTCTTTCCTGCGGATCTCTGAGTGAAGGGCCTTCAAGGCCTCCCAGACTGCACTTAACTCCTTCAGGTTGGAAGAGGCTAGGATTTGATTTCCTTGCCAGCCCCCCTGCACTACGGACCTGTCTGAAAAGGCCCCCCAACCGTTCTTGCTGGCATCTGTAGTAATAGTGACTACATCTGTTTGTTGCCACGGAACGCCTTCGTTTAGGTTCTGGTTGATCAACCACCAATTTACGGAATCTCTTACATATTGAGGGACTCTTACTCTCCGCTCTAGGGAAGCTATGCTCTTGTCCCATTCTCTGAGCATGAAAGACTGAAGGGTTCGTGAGTGAGCCTGAGCCCACTTTACTGCTGGGATAGTTGAGGACATCAGGCCCAAGATCTTCATTATTGACCTGATTGTCACTCTTGATTTGCTGCGGAATAGAGTAAATTCCTGCTTGATAGTCTGAATTTTTTCCCGTGGGAGGAAGGTCCTCATGAGACCTGAGTCCAGCAGCATTCCTAAAAAGATCTTTCTTCTTTCGGGCCGGAGGTCTGACTTTTCTATATTTATTAGCCACCCCAGATATGTTAGGCTTTGCTTCACTAATTCTATTTGTTCTAATAGAAGACTCTCTGATGCAGCTGCTATAAGGAAGTCGTCTAAGTTAGGCACAACTAATATGCCTTTTAGATGAAGATCTGCTATCACCTCTGCCATCACTTTGGAGAAGACTCTTGGTGCTGACGTAATGCCGAAAGGAAGGACCTGGAATTGATAATGGAGTACCACCGAACCTTGTTGTACTGAAAATCTGAGGAATTTCTGATGCTCTCTGCAGATTGGAATATGGTAGTACGCGTCGGTAAGGTCTGGGGTTGCCATAAAGGTGTTTCTCTGTAACAGACTTATAGTGGATTTTATGCTCTCCATCTTGAATCGTTTGTAGAGTAGATGTTGGTTCAGTCCCTTTAAGTTTATAATGGCTCTGTATCAGCCGTTTGGTTTTTTGACTAGAAAAATAGGGGAATAATAACCTGTTCCCTGTTCTGCTAGGGGAACTGACACTATAGCTTCTTTTTGTAAAAGGATTTTTATCTGATCTAGTATTAATGCTTGGACTGGATCGGCTTTTTTGGTGATGTGGAACACCTCCTGGGGAAGAGTGGAAAACTCCAACTTTAGGCCTGATGAGACTACATCCAACACCCAGGGGGAATTGGAGATATTCTCCCAGGCTGGAAGGAAGTACTTCAGCCTTCCTCCTACCCTGCATCTGGCGTCATTGTTTTGATGACTTTTGGGAGGAGTCAGAGGTGTTGAATAAAAAACCTCGATCTCTTCCTCTTCCCGAACGCCACTGGGGAGAAAAATCTTTTCTTTTTGGTCTTGTCTGCCCCTAAATGTAGGAAAAAACCGTCTCTGACGAAAATTCCTTTGTTCCGAGGGAAACCCCTTCTTTCTGTCTGTGGCTTTTTCTAGGATGTCGTCCAGGACTGACCCGAACACCCTATCACCTTTGCAGGGGATGCCGCAGAGCTTGTTTTTGGATGCCGCATCACCTGACCAGGACCTAAGCCACACCGCCCTTCTGGTGGAGTTTGAGAGGGCCGCAGATCTGGCTGCTAGTTTAATAGAGTCGACCGAAGCGTCGGCCAAAAATTTTGCCGCCTGTTTAAGAACTGGCAGATATGCTAAAATATCCTCTCTAGGGGTTCCTGATACTAGGTGTTCCTCTAGCTGGTTTAACCAGATAGACATGGACCTTGCTGTATAGGTTGAGGCTACGCTAGGTCTAAGGATGGACATGGAAGCCTCCCATGACTTTTTTAGTAGGGCCTCGCTTCTCTTATCCATTGGGTCCTTTAGGAGACCTAAATCCTCAAAGGGTAAAGCTGACTTCTTTGTAATTTTTGCTACGGGGGCATCTACCTTAGGACATTTGTCCCAAGAGGACGTATCTTCCTCAGCAAAGGGATATTTTCTTTTTAGGACCCTAGATACGCTCGGTCTCTTTTCCAAATCGGTCCATTCCTTATTAATTAATTTTATAATATTAGAGTGGAGGGGGAACACCCTCTTCCTTTTTTCTCCTAAGCCCTTAAACATTAAATCCTGTATAGTTTTGGATTGTTTAGACTCCTCTAGGTTTAGGGTTGCTCTAATGATCTTTAATAATGCTTTGGTGTCCTCAATGGAAAAAAGAGGCTTCCCGGACTCGTCTTCAGAGGAAAGAGGTTCAGACTCCGAGAGCTTCCCTTCATCAAAATCCTCTTCCTGATATTCCGACTCTAAAGTTGCAGGCATTTCAGTCATAGAAGTAGAAGGCTTCTGGGACGTGGCAGCTAGTCTTTGATCCACAGCGCTGCTTACTTCATCCTTAATAATATTTCTAATATTGCCCAATAAGGAGGGGGACTCTTCTGACACAATTTTTTCCAAACATTTTGAACAAAGGGCTTTCTTATAACCTGACGGTAAGGCTTTTTTACAAATGGAACACTTTTTGACTCGCTGAGACTCTGTGGACTTCTGAGCTTCCCTGACCTATAGATATAAGTCAGAAAATTTGTTTAAATAAAAAAAGGGGGCTGCCTAGTCTGTTAAGAAAGGGAGAGGTACAGTCCCTTATCCAGTGTAAAAGAAGGTAAGAATTTTAACCCCTCAGTGAACACAGGCTAACATAGGCATTTATCATTTCCCTCCAGAGGAGGGTAGCTTACCGGGCTGCCGGTCTTGGATGGATCCGAGGGTCTGCGCATTGCGTCCTCTCCTGATGCCGACATGATGCAGGCTGCTCTCAGGACGCCGCCGATTCCTGCCGCTTTTTTGAATCTTCAGGGGAAATGACGTCTTACTTCGGCGCCTGTGAGCTTGCGCTCACGTGACCCGCGATCCTGTGGCTTCCTCTCGCGATAATCAGCAAGGAAGCGCTGCCCGGGGCTGCCTCCACCGGAGGACTTGTGCCTGGGAGACAGGGAGAACCGCACCGCAGTCCCGCGATCCTGCTCCCCTATTCGACCTGCCGGCGACCTTACTGATGGGAAAAATTAACGAACTCCCACCAGCGAAACTCCACGTTTGCTCCCAGAGGGACAGGAAACAACTGGAGCAGGTAAGGGGAGGGGAATATTTAAAGATCTCCACGTTGTTTCCTGTCCCTGGGGAGGCGGGGTATCCTCCTGTCGTGCCGCTGGGGGGGCGTTTGGAAAAATAAGGCACCAAGGAACAGTCCTTGGAATTTAAACTTTATAAGCATTAAAAGTCAGTGCATCTTAGAGCTAAAGTTCCAGCAATGAAGCTGGCCGGCCCTATTGCAGGATCGATCCTGAGCCTGCAACTTAAGTGTGGGTTGAGTGGGAAGCGGCAGTTAAAGGGGTTATCCAATATCATAAACAGCTTTCCCCCATGTGCCAGTCCCCTCACAGGGAATATACTTACCCCGCTCCCTGTGCTGCTCCTGGTCCCCGCACTGCCTGTACACGGATGAAAACATCCGGTGTCGGGGGGGAGCCGCCAATGGCAGGCAGGGAAGGGGACGAGCCTCCCTAGCATCGTGGGTGATGCTAGGGAGGCTCGTCCCAGTCTGCCATTGGCTGCTCCCCCAGACACTGGATCTTTTTATCCACACACGAGGAGAAGAAGCAGCGGAAGTGCGGGGACCAGGACTAGTGCTAGGAGCAGGGAGCAGGGTAAGTATATTCCTTGTGAGGGGCCTGGCACATGGGTGGGCTGTTTATGATATTGGATAACCCCTTTAAGCATTCAGTTGAGCTGAATGCCACCATCCAGCACATCTTTACTGTGCACCTGCCAGCCGAATCCTCTCCATAGCAGAGGATGAGGAGAGAGGAGAGCCTTCTCCCCTGAACTGCCACCAGCTGATTGGTGGTAAGTACCAGCGGAAACGGCTGTCCCTGCTGCCTCCCCCAATCAGCTTACTCCCTCCCTTCCTACTGGGAGAACCGCTCACCAGCCACAAAGCTCCACTGCTCTTGCTGTTAGAAGAAAGGAAAGGAGTTTTAGTTGTCCTCTATCGCCCTGTGCTTTCCCCTGGACTGTTATCTAAAATCTCTGGGTGAGTGACAGCTCAGAGGCCAGCATAAAAATAAACTGTGTTACATATGACTATAACCCCCCTCATCCATAGGGATGCGCCACATTCCTATGAATGATGGGGGTTATAGTCATATTTAATATAAACAGTGTCCAGGGACTGTTCTGTAATTGGCATGTGTGACTATAATGTGACTAGAACACCCTCAGGAATGCACTCATGTACTGCAGGGCCTGGATACTATCTTAACCCCTTCACTCCTAGTGCCGTACATGTACGTCGCTGGGCGGGCATTTAAAGATGGCACCTGCTCCTCTCCGCTGCGGGCGCCATAGCCGTGGGTGGCCACCTGCTTCTTTTAGCATACACCCGCGGCTCATGTCCGCAACCGGCAGCAATGCCGATCGCGGACATTTAACCCCTCAGATGCCGAGGTCAATCCTGACCACGGCATCTGAGCGCACTGAAACCGAAAGTGCGCACTTTCGGTGGTGCTCCGGCTCCCCCGTGCGGCGATCGGAGGAGTCTGAGCATGTATGCAGCAGCCCTTGCCTTTAGGAATGACAGGAGGCTGCTGAATAGTATTTTCTATGGAGCCCTTGCCTGTAATAGGGCTCCATAGGAAACAAGCAATTTTCTCATAGACTCCAATGCTAGTACATTGGGATCTATGAGAATAGCAATCTAATGTTTAAAAAACTAAATAAATAAAGAAAACATTAAAATTCTAATCACCCCCCTTTTCCCAAAATAAATATAAAAGAAATAAAAAAATAAACATCATGGGTGTCGCGATGGGCAAAAATGCCCATAGTATAAAAAAATAAACATCATGGGTGTCGCGATGGGTGAAAACGCCCATAGTATAGTATAACATAGTACAGTATAACATATAAATATACTCCCCATAAGGCAAAAAGCAAAACGGAAAAAAGCATCCAAATGGACGATTCGCAGTTTCTACAAAAAAACTAAATAAAAAGTCATACACACTCCAGAGTGGTATCAATGAAAAGTTCAGATCGCCCCGCAAAAAATGAGCCCCCATACAGCTCTGTACACATAATTACAAAAAAGTT
Organism: Bufo bufo; assembly: GCF_905171765.1. Taxonomy (NCBI): domain Eukaryota; kingdom Metazoa; phylum Chordata; class Amphibia; order Anura; family Bufonidae; genus Bufo; species Bufo bufo. The sequence goes on from NC_053396.1 coordinate 70,623,132, forward strand.
ATAGGGGTCAAAATATGGCGACAAAAAAAATAAAACTGATTTTTTCCCACTTTTTAATTTATTTCTAAAAACGCAAGAAAAACTATACATATAAGATATCGCCGGATTCGTACTGACCTGTAGAATAAAATTAACCAGTCAGTTTTATCGCACATCGAATGTTGTAAATAAAAAACCTGTAAAACTGTGGTGGAATTGCTTTTTTTTTTGCAATTTCACCCCATTTGGAATTTTTTTCCCGCTTCCCACTACATCATATGCAATATTAAATGGTGGCGTTGAAAATTAAAACTTGTCCCGCAAAAAAACAAGCCCTCATATTGCTATGTGAACAGACAAATAAAAAAGTTTTGGCTCTGGGAGGGCAGGGAGCGCAAAACGAGAACGCAAAAAAAAAAAAAACTCCGGGCCTGAAAGGGTTAAGGATGAGAGGAGTTCTAGTAACAACATAACAGTCATCCATAGATCCCCCAACTAACAGTGTGAAATATTATTTTGTTGTGTTACTAAATAATTTAGCAAAACTTTCAGTTTAAAATATTTCTTCTTATTTTCTTCCACTAAAACATAGGTGCGTCTTATTAAGTGAAAAATATGGTATGGGTGACTATAATGATGGCATATGTAAGTGATAACTATATTGGAGAGAAAGAATAAGTTTATTGGGGAAAACTTTACAACTGAAAGGAGGTGCTAGTACCTCATTGGGCCACTGTCATGCTCGTGTGTGGGAGGAAAACACCACACTGAACATAGGAGGGAAAGGGGATACCGGAATAAGGCCTGAAAACTAGGGAAGGAAGATGGACACCTCCCAGAGGTAACCCTAACTCCAGTCCTGACAAACTGCCAGTATGAACAGGCCCAGAAGTTAGGCAAGTTCATACATTGGATACCTAGAATTCTATCTCACCCTATAGGACCCTGGAACTAATGTCAGGACTGAGTCTACCTGTTCCTCCAAAGGGAAGGATGAACAGTAGTCTCCCTCGGGCCAAATGACAAACAACAGGGAAAGGCAACACACACATATATCAAAACAAAATACAAAAGGGAATGGAAACACTTATCTTCAATGAAGCTTTGGTAGCACCAGGAACTCAGCCGAGAACCAAACACAAGCTAACCCCAGTCCCCAAGTCCAACAGAAGCTATAAACCGCATAGCATAGTGGGAGAAACAACAATAAATAGAGAAGGCTAAATGACCACAATAGCACCACCTGGGGATAGAAGGTGTGGCAAGCACCAGAAACAACATAGACATAAATTGATCCAAAAGGAAAACATGTCAGATAAAACCACGTGTTGCCAGTCTCACAGATCTCCTGACACCTGTTGCGGGAACGTCCGTGACAGCCACCTCTAGTATGGATACAAGATGAACTATGGTTGGGCATGAAAGCATACAGTTATGGTAGTCTGCGGCACATCTGCCCACAGCTGTTTCAGCTGGGACTGTAGATCCTGGATGTTCTTAGGCTGCCAAAGCTGGTGTCCCAACTGGTCCCATAAAAGATTGATTGGCAATAAATCTGGTAAACCGGCAGGCTAAGGAAGTGTTGCAATCTGGTGGAGACATTCCTGGGAAACCTTTGCTGTAAGGAGCTGAAAAATGCTAGTTGGAAGCCCTGCCATGAGAGGAAACATATAAGTCCTGCATATATCGCTAATGTGTTAGTGTTCCTTGTATCACTACTGTACTTGGGGTTACTGACTGCCGTATGTGATGACTACCCAGATCATCACACCAACATTTGAGACAGTGTGTCACTCCATGGTAAAGGCAGGATTGAAGAGCTTACCACAAGCCCTCCATGCTCAAACCCGACCATTGTGGTATCCCAAACAGAATCTGGATTCATGACTAAAGTCTATACAGTTCCAGTCCATAGCAGCCCAGGCTTCTCACAGCATATGAAGGCAACAGTGGCTGGGATTCAATGACAGGACACCTAATGTAATGCACCATAACACCAAATGTCCTTCTTCTAAGCGCCTGGAGATGCTCCAGGCAGAGACAGGGTTGTGTAATGAAGGTGCCACCTGTGAGTGGATGGTGGACAACTGTAGTAGCTGCTCGTGCTGTTCAGCAGATCAAGTGATCCACTCCACTGGTGTAGGCCAAGCAGAGCGTGTTCACCATGTGTGCCTGCCCTCATATAACCTCAATCCCAAAATCTTCTAACAACTAGGTCAGAAAGGCATAGATAGCTGACAATTCATTGAAACAACCATTCTACTTCTTTCAGTTCAGTAATGCGCCCCCTCTCAAAGTGTGTCAATTGAGCAACATGTCTTCAAGAGTGCAACAGAGGCATGTCTAGCAGTCAAGGATCTCTCCATCTCTCATCAAGAGGCACACTACCCAAAAGTAGCATCGGACAGCCTTTTTATAGGGAATCAGGGGAAGCACTTTCACGCCCTCTTCTGGTAAGACCCAGTGTCTAATCAGAACAGTTACTGGCAAGCAATACATTTGGCATGCCCTGCTATAAGTTTGCAAATTTCAGTTTTTTTAACTCACCTCGCTGGAATTGGCTTTTCAAAAAACGTCCGCAACAAATGACTGAGAAGGTCACCAAGGTAACCAAAATTAATGACAGGGCCACCAATATAATAGCCACTAGAAGTACAGGATCCCGAGGGGTAGTACTAGTAGGCTGCACAGGCCCAGGCCTAGGGTAACCTGCAATATTATGAGAATAAGTAGACATTAATTAGCCTTTTAGCATAATTACATTTTTATTCTATTGTACATGGTTAAAGAACTTACACTGACTCTCTGAACGAGGTGTGTAAGCTGTACATGGGAAGCACTCAAGCTCACGAAATCCTCCTATCCGGGTTTTACTGTAAAATCTGAAAAAGGTAATAAGTTAAAGTTAAGACTAGATAAATCTTCCACTGTCTGCAACATTCAAATACATACCCAAATGTCATACTTAGAACATCACAAGTGCCATATTCAATGGTGTACATACCACAGAGTCAGACCCTTGCAGAAAGGACGCCCTTTTGCTAATGGTTTTCAAGAATCTGTTCAAAATTCGCCTCTTGCATTGTTAGCAAACAAGGGAAGGAGAAACTGGCCCAAATGTGCACAGGGGTTAACAAACACTCTGTCATGAGATGTAGCACCATAATGAAGAGCCAATTTAGATGTTTGCTAGGGTTCCTCTATGTTCACCACTGGACATGTTTGAACATGGTGTCTGAGCTGCAAGTAGCATGTTATGGAGCAGAAGAAGCTGAACAGATTGATATATAGTTTTATGGGAAAAGATTCAGTATAATTTATTAACTTAATTTTCTGCTCATTTTAGGCTTTGAAGACAAAGAGGTGGTCCTATCAGTGATTGACAGCTATCTCCGTATACAAAGTCATAGAGGGAAGACTGACAATCACTGATAGGAGCGATTCCTTGACTTCAAAGCCCAGAATGAGCAGGGATTAAAAGGAATAAATAAGGGTACTTTCACACTAGTGTTTTTCTTTTCCGGTATTGAGTTCCGTCCTAGGGGCTCAATACCGGAAAAAAACTGATCAGTTTTATCCTAATGCATTTTGAATGGAGAGCATTCCGTTCAGTATGCATCAGGATGTCTTCAGTTCAGTCCCTCTTATGTTTTTTGGCCTGAGAAAATACTGCAGCATGCTGCAGTTTACTCTCCGGCCCAAAATCCTGAACACTTGCCAGAATGCCGGATCCGGCATTAATTTTTATTGAAATGCATTAATGCCGGATCCAGCCCCAAGTGTTTCGGAAAAACTGACCAGGTTTTGCGGTCTGCGCATGCGCAGACCTTTAAAAATAAGAAATAAATAAATACCGGATCCGTTTTTCCAGATGACCACCGGAAAGATGGATCCGGTATTGCAATGCATTTGTAAGACGGATCCATCTCACAAATGCATCCGTTTGCGTGCGGATTGCTGGACGAAACTGCCTGCCGGAATCCTCTGCGGCAAGTGTGAAAGTACACTTACAAGTTACAATTAATCTTTTTCTGCAAAACTATATGTCAATCTGCTCAGCTCCTCCTGCTCTATAACATTGCATTTCCTTTAACACATTGAGGTGTTACATACACCAGTCTTGAAGTCTGAAAAGTCCTATGGTGCACATTGCTGAAAATGTATTAAGAGACATAGCCTCTTAATAAATGTGGTGCATGTTCTGGCAGTCCATGCACCAGATACTCAATTCAAAGTAAGTAATGAGCTGATGTAAATTTGAACTGTAATTAACATCAGTTTCTGGAGTAAATTACAGTAAGGTCTCTTTCACATGAACGTGTGCGCTCCGTGGCCGTAATGCGGACCACATTTGCGGATCCGCAATACACGGGCGCCGTTCCGTGGGCATTCTGCATCACGGATGCGGACCTATTCATTTCAATGGGTCCGCAAATCCGGAGATGCGGAAAGGGCTGATCATGCTGACAGATGCCCTTTAATGCATTTGTGGATGACAGACAAATACATCATGGCCTCTGTTTCAGGGGCCATAACATTTTTACTTGGATTCCGGGGGCCATAACATTTTTCTTTTTTGTTCACATAGCCAAATCAGGGCTTGTTTTTTGTGGGACAAGTTGTACTTAATATTTCATATGATGTAATAGGAAGCTGGAAAACAATTCTAAATAGTGTTATGAACTTTGCTTTTAAGCCATTCCCAATTAAGTAAAATTAAGTCTGTGGGTCAGTATGATTACAGCAATACCAAATTTTTGTATTTTTTTTATGTTTTAATACTTAAAAAAAATATGTATCATTCATATTTACCGTAATTCTATGGAGATGTGTAGGAACTCATTTTTTGCGGGTCAAGTTTCTGTTCACTTTTCATTCAATTTTTTAGGCAAACAATTTTTTGGGCAATTTTAGGTCATCAGTATTAAAATGTCAGAAAACCCTTTTATAACTTTTTTTTTTTCTCCAGTAGGGGAATTAACATAAACCATTGCAGTCTACAGGGAAATCACTCTGCTCCTATTAAGCCAAGCGTAACTTTACTAAGGCAGGCCTCAGAGCATTCAGAAAGCCCCATGCTGCCATTGCAATCGAACATCTCCTGTAATCTCTTTGTGGGTGGGGGGTTCCATTCAGTCATGGTGAGTGCCTCACTCCAGGTAAATAACCATTCAGATGCAAATGTATGTATATTAATGCCAGAAGCCTGACTAATAAAACTGGGGAGCTGGAATTAGTGATGTGTGAGGAGAACTATGACATAGTGGGAATAACTGAGACATGGCTGGATGATAGCTATGACTGGGCAGTTAATGTACAAGGTTACAGTCTGTTTAGAAAGGATCGTCAAAACCGGAGATGGGGAGGGGTCTGCCTTTATGTAAAGTCCTGTCTAAAGCCCACAATCCGTGAAGATATAAGTAAAGGAACATAAACATGTGGAGTCACTGTGGGTAGAGATACATGGAGCTAAAAACAACAATAAATCATAATGAGGTGGTTATTATGGGGGACTTCAACTACCCAGATATAGACTGGGAAACTGAAACTTGTATATCTCATAAAGGAAACAAGTTCTTGGCAATAACCAAAGACAATTACCTCTCCCAACTAGTTCAGGACCCGACTAGAGGGACGGCCATACTGGACTTAGTATTAACCAATAAGCCTGACAGAACAACAAATGTGCAGGTTGGGGGACAACTGGGAAATAGTGACCATAAAGTAATAACCTTGCAATTATCATTCAAAAGAGCGTTTCTACGGGGAGGAACAAAAATACCAAACTTCAAAAGAGCTAAATTTAGCTAACTAAGAGAGGCCATAGGCCTAACTAACTGGGACAAAGTCCTCAAAAATAAAAATACAGCCACAAAATGGGATATCTTTAAAAACATCCTAAAATCTCATTGTGAGAGGTACATACCATATGGGAATAAAAGTTTAAGGAACAAAAAGAAACCAATGTGGATAAATAGAACTGTAAAGAAAGCAATAAATGACAAAAAGAAAGCATATAAATCACTAAAACAGGAGTGTAGCACGGAACCACTGAAAAATTATAATGAAAAAAATAGAACATGTAAAAAACAAATAAAAGCGGCCAAATTAGAGACCGAGAGATTAATTGCCAAAGAGAGTAAAACTAACCCTAAAATGTTCTTCAATTATATAAATGTTAAAAAGTATAAATCTGAAGGTGCCGGCCCTTTAAAGAGTAATGAAGGGGGAGTCGCAGAGAGCGACGAGGAGAAAGCAAAGCTGTTAAATATTTTTTTCTCCAATGTATTCACTGAGGAAAATAAACCGTCAGATGACATGTAGAATGTAAAAATAAATTCCCCATTAAAAGTGTCCTGTCTGACCAAGGAAGAAGTACAACAGGGACTTAAAAAGATTAAAATAGACAAATCGCCAGGACCAGATGGCATACACCCCCGTATCCTAAAAGAATTAAGTAATGTCATAGCCAGACCCTTATTTCTGATATTTGTGGACTCTATACTGACAGGGAATGTCCCACAGGATTGGCGCATGGCAAATGTGGTGCCAATATTCAAAAAGGGTCCAAAAACAGAGCCTGGAAACTATGGGCCGGTAAGTCCGGCATTCCGGCAAGTGTTCCTGAGTTTTACCGTAAAAGGACTGAACTGAAGACATCCTGATGTATACTGAACGGATTGCTTTCCATTAAGAATGCATTAGGGTAAAACTGATCAGTTTTGTTTCCGGTATTGAGCCCCTAGGACGGAACTCAATACCGGAAAACTTTGACGCAAGTGTGGAAGTACTCTAAGATGCTGGCGGATAGGAAGCTCCAGTGGACTGCATGTAACTCCTGTGACTAGAATTAGGGTGAACAATGCTTTATCATCCTCATTTTCATTAGGGGGAGGTACCCATCAGGGATCCCCTCTTTGGCCATTGCTATTCGCTTTGGCATTTGAGCCCTTGGTGGCCATTTTAAGGTCATCTCCGGATATAGTAGGATTTAAATATGGAGTTAGAAAGGAGCGTGTATTGCTTTATGCAGATGAAATTATTATCTGTAGATGACTTTTATTGCTCACTTCCTACCATAATGGATATCATAGATGGCTGTGGTAAATACTCGGGCCTTACTATTAACTGGTCAAACTCAGCTCTGTTGCCCCTGATGCCAGCTGATAATATACCACTTCCTGATAATATGGCGATTCCATTGGTGGATAAGTTCAAATATTTGGGTGTATGGGTTTCCTCTTATATTCAGCATTATGTTAAATTAAACCTACTACCTCTGTTTGATAGAATGGAATTTGACCCATGGGTCAAATTGCCTTTGTCAGTGATGAGGCGAGCTAATTTAATTAAAATGATCCTGATACCATTGGGATAACTTTGGCTTCCCTCATTTATTTAAGCGCATTAATAGCATTTTTCTTTGGAAAAAGGGCACCCCAGGAAATAAATTGGAAAAGTTACAATTGGCTAATGAAAAGGGAGAGGTCGTACTGCCCCATCTGGGGAGTTATCTTTTGGTTTCACAGCTGCAGCATTTACAGGGATGGGGCTTAGCTGTTGGATGGGACTGTACACAATGGATATCGAGACATGTTTTGAATAATGAATAGTGATGATCGAGCATGCTCGGCCGAACATCTTTTGGGCTCCGCAGCCAATAAACGTACAGGTAAGTACTGCCCTCACTGTAATGCCATAGCCTTGTTGGCATTACAGTGATTGGCGGGTGCTATATTGTTCGGCTCATTCTTAGTAAGGGAGAGCTATGCTGAGGAAGGGACAGACAGTGTAGAGAGTGATTTAAGAATATTATTACCACCAAAACTTTTTAGAGACCCAAAAGTCCTTTTAACCGCCTCCGGACCGTCTAACGCAGGATCACGTTCCGGAGGCGGCAGCTGCAGGAAGAGTCACGCATATACGCGTCATCTCGCGAGACGCAAGATTTCCTGTGAACGCGCACACACAGGCGCGCGCGTTCACAGGATCGGAAGGTAAGCGAGTGGATCTCCAGCCTGCCAGCGGCGATCGTTCGCTGGCAGGCTGGAGATGCAATTTTTTTAACCCCTAACAGGTATATTAGACGCTGTTTTGATAACAGCGTCTAATATACCTGCTACCTGGTCCTCTGGTGGTCCCTTTTGCTTGGATCGACCACCAGAGGACACAGGCAGCTCAGTAATAAGTAGCACCAAACACCACTACACTACACCCCCCTATAACTTATTAACCCCTTATTAACCCCTGATCACCCCATATAGACTCCCTGATCACCCCCCTGTGATTGATCACCCCCCTGTCATTGATCACCCCCTTGTAAGGCTCCATTCAGACGTCCATATGTTTTTTACGGATCCACGGATACATGGATCGGATCCGCAAAACACATATGGATGTCTGAATGGAGCCTTACAGGCGGGTGATCAATGACAGGGGGGTGATCACCCCATATAGACTCCCTGATCACCCCCCTGTCATTGATCACCCCCCTGTAAGGCTCCATTCAGACGTCCGTATGTTTTTTACGGATCCACGGATACATGGATCGGATCCGCAAAACACATACAGACGTCTGAATGGAGCCTTACAGGGGGGTGATCACCCAATATAGACTCCCTGATCACCCCCCTGTCATTGATCACCCCCCTGTAAGGCTCCATTCAGACGTCCGTATGTTTTTACGGATCCACGGATACATGGATCGGATCCGCAAAACACATACGGACGTCTGAATGGAGCCTTACAGGGGGGTGATCAATGACAGGGGTGATCACCCCATATAGACTCCCTGATCACCCCCCTGTCATTGATCACCCCCCTGTCATTGATCACCCCCCTGTAAGGCTCCATTCAGACGTCCGTATGTGTTTTGCGGATCCAATCCATGTATCCGTGGATCCGTAAAAAACATACCGACGTCTGAATGGAGCCTTAAAGGGGGGTTATCAATGACAGGGGGGTGATCACCCCATATAGACTCCCTGATCACCCCCCTGTCATTGATCACCCCCCTATAAGGCTCCATTCAGACGTCTGTATGTTTTTTACGGATCCACGGATACATGGATCGGATCCGCAAAACACATACGGACATCTGAATGGAGCCTTACAGGCGGGTGATCAATGACAGGGGGGTGATCACCCCATATAGACTCCCTGATCACCCCCCTGTCATTGATCACCCCCCTGTAAGGCTCCATTCAGACGTCCGTATGTTTTTTACGGATCCACGGGTACATGGATCTGATCCGCAAAACACATACAGACGTCTGAATGGAGCCTTACAGGGGGGTGATCACCCCATATAGACTCCCTGATCACCTCCCTGTCATTGATCACCCCCCTGTAAGGCTCCATTCAGACGTCCAAATGTTTTTTAAGGATCCACGGATACATGGATCGGATCCGCAAAACACATACGGACATCTGAATGGAGCCTTACAGGGGAGTGATCAATGACAGGGGGGTGATCACCCCATATAGACTCCCTGATCACCCCCCTGTCATTGATCACCCCCATTGATCACCCCCCTGTCATTGATCACCCCCCTGTAAGGCTCCATTCAGACGTCCGTATGTGTTTTGCGGATCGGTGGATCCGCAAAACACGGACACCGCGGATCCGCAAAACACATACGGACATCTGAATGGATCCTTACAGGGGGGTGATCAATGACAGGGGAGTGATAACCCCATATACATTCCCTGATCACCCCCCTGTCATTGATCACCCCCCTGTAAGGCTCCATTCAGACATTTTTTGGCTCAAGTTAGCGGAAATTTTTTCTTTTTTTTCTTTTTTCTTACAAAGTCTCATATTCCACTAACTTGTGTCAAAAAATAAAATCTCACATGAACTCACCATACCCCTCACGGAATCCAAATGCGTAAAATTTTTTAGACATTTATATTCCAGACTTCTTCTCACGCTTTAGGGCCCCTAAAGTGCCAGGGCAGTATAAATACCCCACATGTGACCCCATTTCGGAAAGAAGACACCCCAAGGTATTCTGTGAGGGGCATATAGAGTCCATGAAAGATTAAAATTTTTGTCCCAAGTTAGCGGAAAGGGAGACTTTGTGAGAAAAAACTAAAAAAAATCAATTTCCGCTAACTTGTGTAAAAAAAAAAAAAAATTCTATGAACTCGCCATGCCCCTCATTGAATACCTTGGGGTGTCTTCTTTCCAAAATGGGGTCACATGTGCGGTATTTATACTGTCCTGGCATTTTAGGGGCCCTAAAGCGTGAGAAGAAGTCTGGGATCCAAATGTCTAAAAATGCCCTCATCTAGGCTGCAAAAAAGTGTCACACATCTGGTATCGTCGTACTCAGGAGAAGTTGGGCAATGTGTTTTGGGGTGTCATTTTACATATACCCATGCTGGGTGAGATAAATATCTTGGTCAAATGCCAACTTTGCATAAAAAAATGGGAAAAGTTGTCTTTTGCCGAGATATTTCTCTCACCCAGCATGGGTATATGTAAAAAGACACCCCAAAACACATTGCCCTACTTCTTCTGAGTACGGTGATACCAGATGTGTGACACTTTTTTGCAGCCTAGGTGGGCAAAGGGGCCCACATTCCAAAGAGCACCTTTAGGATTTCACAGGGCATTTTTTCCAGATTTTGATTTCAAACTACTTCTCACGCATTAGGGCCCCTAAAATGCCAGGGCAGTATAACTACCCCACAAGTGACCCCATTTTGGAAAGAAGACACCCCAAGGTATTCCGTGAGGGGCATGGCGAGTTCCTAGAATTTTTGTATTTTTTGTCACAAGTTACTGGAAAATGATTTATTTATTTTTTCTTACAAAGTCTCATATTCCACTAACTTGTGACAAAAAATAAAAACTTCCATGAACTCACTATGCCCATCACAAAATACCTTGGGGTGTCTTCTTTCCAAAATGGGGTCACTTGTGAGGTAATTATACTGCCCTGGCATTCTAGGGGCCCTAATGTGTGGTAAGTAGTTTGAGATCAAAATGTGTAAAAAATTACCTGTGAAATCCTAAAGGTGCTCTTTGGAATGTGGGCCCCTTTGCCCACCTAGGCTGCAAAAAAGTGTCACACATATGGTATCGCCACACTCAGGAGAAGTTGGGCAATGTGTTTTGGGGTGTCATTTTACATATACCCATGCTGGGTGAGAGAAATATCTCGGCAAAAGACAACTTTTCCAATTTTTTTATACAAAGTTGGCATTTGACCGAGATATTTATCTCACCCAGCATGGGTATATGTAAAATGACACTCCAAAACAGATTGCCCAACTTCTCCTTAGTACGGCGATACCAGATGTGTGACACTTTTTTGCAGCCTAGGTGGGCAAAGGGGCCCACATTCCAAAGAGCACCTTTAGGATTTCACAGGTCATTTTTTACACATTTTGATTTCAAACTACTTACCACACATTAGGGCCCCTAGAATGCCAGGGCAGTATAACTACCCCACAAGTGAACCCATTTTGGAAAGAAGACACCACAAGGTATTTTGTGATGGGCATAGTGAGTTCATGGAAGTTTTTATTTTTTGTCACAAGTTAGTGGAATATGTAAGGAAAAAAAAAAAATCAGCATTTTCCGCTAACTTGTGACAAAAAATAAAAAGTTCTATGAACTCACTATGCCCATCAGCGAATACCTTAGGGTGTCTACTTTCCGAAATGGGGTCATTTGTGGGGTGTTTGTACTGTTTGGCCATTGTAGAACCTCAGGAAACATGACAGGTGCTCAGAAAGTCAGAGCTGCTTCAAAAAGCGGAAATTCACATTTTTGTACCATAGTTTGTAAACACTATAACTTTTACCCAAACCATTTTTTTTTTTACTCAAACATTTTTTTTATCAAAGACATGTAGAACAATAAATTTAGAGAAAAATTTATATATGGATGTTGTTTTTTTGAAAAATTTTACAACTGAAAGTGTAAAATGTCATTTTTCTGCAAAAATGTCGTTAAATTTTGATTAATAACAAAAAATGTAAAAATGTCAGCAGCAATGAAATACCACCAAATGAAAGCTCTATTAGTGAGAAGAAAAGGAGGTAAAATTCATTTGGGTGGTAAGTTGCATGACCGAGCAATAAACGGAGAAAGTAGAGTAGTGCAGAAGTGTAAAAAGTGGCCTGTTCATTAAGGGTGTTTAAGCTAGGGCGGCTGAGGTGGTTAATGACTATTGTGTGTGGCAGCAGCAATCTACATTTTTAGCGCACCTGCGCTAAATAGCTAGAACTTTACAGACCCAAAAGTCCTTCTAGGGACTATTGTGTGTGGCAGCAATATCTATTTTTAGCTCATCCTGTGATAAATAGCGTACAATAGTTAGGCCGCTGTAGACAGCGACATTAGCTGCGCCACATCTCCTGTGTAACGTGTGCGCATCCAAAAAATATCTGACATACAGTGTACTTTTTCTGTAGACGGTGTCCGCTGCGGACAGTAACATTAGCTGTGCCACATCTCCAGTGTAAAGTGTGTGCATCCAAAAAATATCTGACATCCAGTGTACTTTTCAGTGACATTAGCAGCGCCACATCTCCTGTGCAAAGTGTGCACATCCCAAAAATATCTGTGACATACAGTGTACTTTTTCAACAGACAGTGTCTGCTGTGGACAGTGACATTACCAGAGCCACATCTGCAGTGTAACGTGTGCGCTTCTAAAATGTAGCTGTGACATACAGTGTACTTTTTCCTTTTACAGTGTTTCAACATCCCAAATACCTTTTTAAATTTTTTTGCGCATACACTTCCAAATCCTACACTACTGTACGTGTAACATACTTTCAATCATATATAACATTTAATATGAAGAAGGTGAGCAGTAAGGGACGGGGCAGTGGCCGTGATGCTGATGGTGCATGCAGAGGCCGTGGCCCTGGGCGCAGTGAAACTGTGCCTGCTGCCAGAGCACAAGAAAAACAATCATCCACGATACCTAGCTTCATGTCCCAGTTTGCAGGCTGGCGCAGGACACCACTCTTGAAGTCAGACCAGTGCGACCAGGCGGTCGGTTGGATTGCAGCAGATAATACTTCCAGTCGGTTAAGCACCACCCTGTCTTCCACCAAGTCCAGTCTCAGTAGCCAACAGTCTGCTCAACCCAATCCTCTCCCTGATCCTCCTTCCTCCCACCATGGAGAGTCTGGGCAAAGAAGTGATCCCACACTCGGATATTCCGAGGAACTCTTCTCAGCGCCATTCCTTGATTTGTCCCTCTTGCCAAGCACGCTTGAAGAGGGACAGATCTTGTGCCCTGATTAGCAAACTCTTGAGCATCCACAATCACAAGAAGATGACGGTGGGGAACGGCAATTACTGTTTAACCTCTTCAGGACAGAGGGCGTACCGGTACGCCCTGATGTCCTGGTACTTAAGGACACAGGGCGTACCGGTACGTCCTGAGAATTTCCGATCACCGCAGCGCCGCCTGAGGTGATCGGAACAAAATGCCTGCCGAAATCATTTGGCAGGTACTCTGTACCAATGCCCAGGGGGGTCTTGTGACCCCCCCGATGTCGGCGATCGCAGAAAACCACAGGTCAATTCAGACCTTCGGTTTTCTGCGGTTCCGGGTTATTCGGGTCTTTGATGACCCGATAACTCGGAAAGGACGGTGATCGGTGGTGTGATTATACACCACCAATCACCGTCCTGCGATCCTGTGAGGTGGTGATCACGCACCTCTCAGGATCGCCTGCGATTGGTCCCCATGCGGCATGTGGGCGGAGCGCGGCAAGTTTGAATCTCCGCTGCTGCTTTCCTCGCTCATTTCGGTCCGTGGAGCGGGGAGAGCAGCAGGAGATTGCGCTGCCCACCGACATTATGAGTTTTTGGTGCCATCAGGCACCTTAGGAGGCAGGGACAGACAGGGGCAGGCAGGTAGTGGGAGGTGTAGGCAGGGGTAGCTAGGGCAAGTTTAGGGTTAGATTAGGTAAAAAAATATATATATATCTTTTTTGGCCTGTGAGCCCCCTGATTAGGTGTCTGGGGTCCACAGCAGTTAGCTGTGTGACCCTTGCCCCCCCCCCCCACCCACACTTTTTGGGGGTGCAAGTTTTTTTTTTCTTTTTTCTTTGCATGCCCTAACGGTGGCCGGCACTCTTTGCGTCCGACCACTGTTAGCGCATCGCCCACCCCGCCCCACAGCGCATTTGTATTTTTTTTCTCTTTATTACACTTTTTTTTAACCTTTTTTTAGTTAGGGATCTTTTTTTTTTTTATAGCTATAAGGTAAGTGTGTGAACACCCGTGCCCCACACACACACACACCTAATAAAGTTTTCCACGCACGCACACACAAAAGCAGACACACTTTCCCCGATGGCCCGCCAGACGTTGTCATCCGCATCCTCCTCATCATCAAGCGATGATGAGCCCCCAAGGCGGAGGAGACGCCGCCAGGCGGATCAAGGGGACCGCTCATGCTAGGGACCCTGTGGCCCAGCCTAGTACGAGCAGCTCTGTGGCTTGCACTAGTTTTCCGGCCCACCAGGTCAGTCCACCTGAGCCCCCTGCAGGTGGACTTGTCTGGTGTACCCCAGAGAACTTTGAGCCCGCGATTCCTAATTTTGTTGGTGAATCAGGAATCCAGATTTACACAGTGGGCTTCACTGAATACGACTTTTTCAGTCTTATTTTCAGTGAGGAACTGGTAAATCTGATGGTGGAGCAGACGAACCTGTACGCCCAACAGTTCATCGCTCAACACCCCGGTTCGTTTTTGGCTAGGCCCGGTGGCTGGACCCCGGTCAGTGCAGCCGAGATGAGGACGTTTTGGGGCCTCGTGCTGCATATGGGCCTAGTCAGAAAAGCCCAGTGTCAGGCTGTACTGGAGTGGGGACGTACTCTACCAGACCCCACTCTACAGTATGGCCATGACACGTTCCCGATTTGAGGCCATCCGGAAATGCCTGCATTATGCAGATAATGCAGCATGTCTCCCCTAAGGTGATCCTGCCTATGACCGCCTGTACAAAATCAGGCCGGTCATTGATCACTTCGGGGCAAAATTCATGGAGGCCTATGTACCTGGAAGGGAGGTAGCAGGTTGATGAGTCTCTCATTGCGTTCAAGGGGAGACTCCTTTTCTGCCAGTATGTTGCCTCTAAGCGAGCGAGGTATGGCGTGAAGTTGTACAAACTTTGTGAGAGTACCTCAGGGTACACTTACAAGTTTCATGTGTACGAGGGGCGAGATTCCTGTATTCAACCCCCAGAATGTCCCCCCACTCTGGGTGTTAGCGGGAAACTTGTGTGGGACCTTATGCACCCACTGCTAGATAAGGGTTACCACCTATACGTAAATAACTTTTATACTAGTATCCCCTTGTTCCAGTCCCTCGCCGCCAGATCCACGTTCGCTTGTGGGACGGTGCAGAAAAATCAGCGCGGCCTCCCTACCTACCCCCTCCAGGTACCTATTCCCAGGGATGAGACCCGTGCCCTTACCAGTGGAAACCTGCTGCTGGTCAGATATAAGGACAAGAGGGATGTCCTTGTACTGTCTACAATTCACGGTAACGGCATCACCCCTGTCCCTGTGCGAGGTATCGCGGCAACAGTCCTCAAGCCCGATTGTATCGTCGACTACAATCGGTATATGGGAGGAGTTGATCTCTCTGATCAAGTCCACAAGCCATATAACGCCATGCGCAAAACCAAGGCATGGTACAAAAAAGTTGCAGTCTACTTGGTGCAGGTTGCCATGTACTGTACAACTCTTTTGTACTGTTCCAGTGCACTGGCAACACAGGGACATTCCTCCAGTTCTATGAGGCAGTCCTCAAGACCCTGATATTTTCTGACCGGGAAAGAGCAGGTGGGAGTACCTCGGGAATTGGAGGCGCCCAGATCGTCCCTGGCCAACACTTTCCAGGTGTGGTCCCCCATACTGGAAAGAAGGGCCGAACCCCAAAAAAATGCAGAGTGTGTCGCAGGAGGCGGATATGGAAGGACACCACCTCTCAGTGTGACACGTGCCCCGATCATCCGGGCCTCTGCGTTACTGGTTGCTTCAGGGAGTACCACACCATGGAGTTCTAAATTTATAATCTCATTCTCCTACTTAGCCACTGACTATTCAAAAAAACTATGGTTCTCAGACTTGAGACACCCAAAAAAATAATTTTGTAGAACTAAAAAAAATAAAAAGTTGACTTACTAGGTAGCACCGCGTTGGTAATAATCTCCTCTGTAAATATACCCCTAACCCCCCAGATTTCGGTAAAAAAATAAAATAAAAAAATAAATAATGTAATAGCAAGCGATCAAAAAGTCATATAGCCACATGGCATCAAAGCACCGTAATAGGTGGGCCGAATGCCTGGGTCCACAATCTGTGTCTGCGGGTCACACCACTGCCTCCTCTTCCCCTGTGCTGGCCAATCCCCTGTCGAAGGCACAGGCCCGGATGCCTCCCGCCCTGCACCTGGAATTTCGCAAGCACCAACAGCAACCACATCCACTGTCCCAGCGCAGCGTACAAATGTCCTTACCCCAGGCATTTGAACACAAGTGCAAATACCCAGCCACCCACCCACAGGCCATAGCACTAAATGCACAGCTTTCCAAATGACTGGCCCTGGAAATGTTGCCATTTAGGCTTGTGGACACTGAGGCCTTCCGCAGCCTCATGTCGGCGGCCGTCCCGCGTTACGCAGTCCCCAGCCGCCACTATTTTTCAAGGTGTGCCATGCCCGCCTTACACCAAAATGTGTCCCGTAACATCACACGTGCCCTGACCAACGCAGTTACTGGGAAGGTCCACTTAACCACGGACACATGAACAAGTGCATTCGGCCCTCGCATATAATTTTTTAGAGGGTCAGCTCACCAGCAGACCCTCACCTACAATGTTTTACAAGGTCAGTTTACAAGCAGGCTCTCGCATATAATGTTTTACAGGGTCAGCTCACAAGCAGGCCCTTGCATATAATTTTTTAGAAGGTCAGCTCACCAGCAAGCCCGCACCTAAAATCTTTTACATTTACAGGGTCAGCTCACCAGCAGGCCCTCGTATATAATGTTTTAAAGGGTTAGCTCACCAGGAGGCCCTTGCATATAATGTTTTAGAGCATGGGTGTCAAACATGCGGCATGCGGCCCGCAATGAATATCTTTGCGGCCCGGCAAAGATGCAGCATCGCAGACTGCTATGTATGAGCCGGGAGAGAGGAGGGGCTGTAGTCCGTAACTAGGGGCGGGGCCCGGTGCAGTCACTGTACTCTTACACCGGGCCCCGCCGCTCACCAAAGTATTTATAAACGTGAATCCTTATCCTGTTATTAAGTTGAACTAACGCTGCCCTCTCCCATGTTCCCATGTTCCCCTGTATCCCCATAGCACTTACTTAAGCTTCAATAGCAGGCAGAGCGGACGGCAGCAGTAACGTCACTCACTGAAGTCGAGCGCCTGCTCCGCCCACTTTATGAATGAAGCAGGCGGAGCAGACGCGTGACGTCAGTGAGTGACGTTACTGGTGCCGTCCGCTCTGCCTGCTATGGAAGCGTGTTTGTAAGTGCTGTGGGGATACAGGGGAACATGGGAACATGGGAGAGCGCAGCGTTAGTTCAACTTAATAACAGGATAAGGATTCACGTTTATAAATACTTCGGTGAGCAGAGGGCCGGTGTATTGGGGGACACTGTTATGAGGGGGATCTGTGGATGACATATAGCAGTGTCATCCACAGATCCCCCCCATAACAGTTCCATCCACAGATCCCCCCACCTCATAACAATGCCATCCACAGATATCCCACCCCATAGCAGTACCATCCACAGATATCCCACCCCATAACAGTTCCATCCACAGATCCCCCACCTCATAACAATGCCATCCACAGATCCCCCATAACAGCACCATCCACAGATCCCCCACCCCATAACAATGCCATCCACAGATCCCCCCACCCCATAACAATGTCATCCACAGATATCCCACCCCATAGCAGTACCATCCACAGATCCCCATAACAGTGCCATCCAGAGATCCCCCATAACAGTGCCATCCACAGATCCCCCATAACAGTGCCATCCACAGATCCCCATAACAGTGCCATCCACAGATCCCCCATAACAGCACCATCCACAGATCCCCCATAACAGCGCCATCCACAGATCCCCCATAACAGTGCCATCCACAGATCCCCCATAACAGTGCCATCCACAGATCCCCCATAACAGTGCCATCCACAGATCCCCCATAACAGTGCCATCCACAGATCCCCCACATGACAGTGCGTCATCCACAGATCCCCCATAATAGTGTCATGCACAGACCACCATTAATTCAAAGCCCACCAAAAGCACAACTTTTGGTTAAAAATATTTTTTTCTTATTTTCCTCCTCAAAAACCTAGGTGCGTCTTATAGTGAAGTTTAATATTTGTATATATATATAGGTCTCACTTGTGTTATTGGGCAACGGGATGTTGGGGGTCAGCAGTCATGAAACAACAATGTTGTTCTATGAAAATGTACGATTTTTTATTTTTTTTTTGATGCGGCCCACATAAACTTAAATTTTGTTTTTTTGGCCCATGTTAGCCTTTGAGTTTGACATGCTTGTTTTAGAGGGTCAGCTCACAAGCAGGCCCTCGCATAACAAGTTATCGCATAACAAGTTATCACGGAGGAGTCTAGTTCGTTATTGAAATTAACCAGACAAATCGCTCCACCAACTAAGAACGTCCATGCACCACCACCGACAGAATCGAGAAAGAGCTATCAATCTGTCAATCCTTTCCGTGTCCGGGCCGGGTGAGGTTTCCAGTGTTGAGTCAAATTATGCCGCAGGCTCCACTCCTGGTGGTGCCCTTCCATCAATTCCTTTAAGTTTCAGATTTGCAACCATACTCCCCCCGGAACCCAAAGACTTTGGTTTCCCGGAAGCTCCTCGGCAGGTCATGGGAATAACGCCACCGGATCGCCGGTCGTCATCATTTATGGTCGGAATTACTACGGTATCTGATCGTCTTCGAACCTCCGAATTTCATTTTTTTATTAAAGAAAACATTATTGGCAAATGTTTTCACTTTTGTTCATCTTGCGCCGGTCCAAGAATTTCACCTCTAGCGGCGCAATACGGATGCCCCCAGCCGTCCCTCTTAATCATGGCCCCAGTTCCAAAAACCAACAAAATAGAACCTGAGTCCTATTCCATTATTCCTAGCTGAAGTATTTAGGCGACCAGGCCTGCTTTGAACACTGTAAATTTTTTCAATGGTCAGCTAAGCAGCAGGCACTCTCCCATAATGTTTTAGAGGGTCAGCTCAGCAGCAGGCCCTCGCATATAATTTTTTAGGGGGTTAGCTCACCAGCAGGCCCTCACCTACAATCTTTTACAGGGTCAGCTCTCCAGCAGGCCCTCACCTAAAATCCTTTTGAGGGTCAGCTCACCTGCAGGCCCTCACTTAATTATACCTAATAGGTAATTTGCGCGCATGCTGCCTTGCTTGGAAGTGGTAGCTGTAACTGTTTCTCAGGATCCCTCTCTGGAATCAAACACTGATTTCCCGTTGTCACCGTGGTTGGCGCTGAAAATAACATCGCAAGTTGATAGGGCAGACATCCGAATGGATCGTCGCTATCACGGGGACGTGCGATCGGGCCCAGGTTATTTAGAGTCACCAAAGTGGCAGCAGGCCCTCGCCCATAATGTTTTAGATGGTCAGATCAGCAGGCCCTTGCTCAAAATGTTTTTGAGGGTCACCAGCAGGCCATCAATCATAATTTTTCAAGGGTGTATGATGCCCTCCTTTATGTGTAACAAAGGGTGTATTGTAGTGCCGGTTCCTTGTACAGTAATTTTTGGCAGCCCTTTCACTTAGTACATAGGCTTTGAATGAGGCCCTTCTTTATGTGATATACAGGTTGTATCGGAGAGCCTCTTCCGTGTAATTTTTGGCAGCACTTGCACTTTATATACAAGTAAATATACAGGAAAGAATGTTTCCTAACAATTTTTCCTCTAAAATTGATTTTTTTTCTTAGTTTTTTTGCGTATTATTGTCAGTCTGTAAAAGTGGTATACTACTCGAACAACATCATTCCCAGCAGCGACCTGGGAATCCAAGATGCATCCAGACATCCTCCCCATTCTGTTCCCGTACCATTTCAGTGGTATTTCCATCAATTTCTGACCTTTTCCTATGAACCAGGCACCCTAGCCTCTTCAGAGCAGGGGGTGCTTGGTTTAATGCTCGGGTTCTCCCTTTGACTTCCATTGTGCTCGGTAAAGCACCCGAGCATCCCGATGTGTTCGGCCCGATGGTGGTCGATCAACACTAATAGTGAACATCTAATGCCCACTCTTTTATTAATACATAAGATCTGGTGGAAAATCAAATATTTATTGGAGCTCATAGGTTGTACTAAATATACCCCAGTTTGGCATAACCCTTATCTATGGGAGCTATGTACTTTAGAGAGCTTTGATAGCTGGGAACAGAAAGGGATTAAATATGTCTGTCTATCAGCTGTACGATAACAGAACTCACAAATCATTTCATGCTCTTCATGCAGGTCGAGTCTGGGGTGTCAAACTCTGTTTTCATTTTTTTAGTCAATACCTGCAACTACGACATGCAATTCAATGTCCGGGACATACTGTGGCTATGACTGTTTCTGCTACAAGCGCTCTTGATCAAGTTGTGGCTTCTACATCTAAAGATTTTGTCCTCCTATAGCGTTCTCTTGCATGAGTGTCTGGGTAATCCTTTGAAAGGTCTTAAGGATACATGGAAGGCAGACGTGGGTCCTATTTCTGATACTCAATGGGAGGATATTTTGGCCTACACTCCGTCACTTTCATTATGTGTGGCGCAGACTAGGTCACAGTTATTCCTTCTACATTGGGCATATAGAACTCCTCATCTACTCTTCAAAATGGGTATAAGAACTGATGCTAAATCTCCTACACTTACAGGCCAACATTGTGCATATGCTTTGGTCTTGCCCGATTTTGGGAGACCTATGGTCTGATGTGTTTACTCTTCTGGAAGGAGTCTATGCAGTTCAGTTGTCAAGAGTCCCTAGGGTAGGAGTTTTAGGTCATGTGGCAGATATACCCACTGATGGCATGGCCCAACTGGCCATTGCTAAGATTTTTTATTTCACAACGAAACTCATTGCCAAACATCGGTTGCAGCCCACATCTCCAACTATGGCAGAAATGCTTAATATTGCAACATGATTCTAATGGAGTGAAAAGTATATTAGAAGACGGTGCTCCTAAGAAATTTGAGAAACAATAGAATTCCTGGATAATTAAACCAGGATTGGCTTCTGTGGCTTTGTTAAGTGCAAGATTATTGTCACTGTGTTGAGGACAGATTACTAGGGTTCAGGTGACCTGTTGGATGACTGCATGGAGGGGAAGTGGGGTGAGGGAAGGGGAGGGGGGTTATATTGTGGTTGCATTATTTGTTTTGTGCTGTTTCCTCTTTTTTTTCTTTGTCTTGAAAATCCAATAAAAATGTCTGATTTAAAAAAACAACTCCACTACCCCATTCACTTCAATCTGAGGTATCCTTCCTATTCAAGTGAATAGGATAAAGCCATTCAATTGAAGTGAATGGGGATGGTGGAGTTATAATTACACCTGCTTGCTGCTGCAGTTGTCAATGGCAACCAGGTAAAAAAAGAAAATAACCCAACTCTCCTGTGAGGGCTGCATTCTACTTAAATAGCTGATCAGCGGGGGTGCTGGCAGTCAGCCCCCCACCAATATGGTATTGATGGCCTATCCTGAGAGAAAAAGTGGACAACCCCTTTAATATATTTTTGTTATCTTTCTGATTTCTGTTCAACCTTTTTTCTCTCAGATTATAAAATAGTATATAATCAGTAAGTGCTATTTATTTAAATAGCGCGGCCTTCTAGCCATACAGTTGATCGGCAGGGGTGCCGGCAGTCGGCCCCATCTGATATGATACTGTTGACGTATCCTGAGGATAGGTCATCAATATAAAAAAGTGGACAACCACTTTAAAACCATTTCAGTCCTCACCCTGGCAGACAATCCCCACAAATGGAATTAGAAGTTAAAGAGCAGTTAGATTTCAGACTGCGGTTTATAACTGCACAATTGAGACAGCGAAGGCAGTGATGATGTCCTCGGTCTTCTTTGTATCTCCCAGTTCTACAAGGCAGGCACTGACTTTCTCTCCCACTGCCACAGTCCTACAAGTAGACAGTAATACATAAGACAATGCAGAAATGCAAACAAAAAGGTAACTTGTAAAATTGAATTAAAAGGAGTTATCTAGCCCCTAGATTTTTTTCACCATATAAACAATAACAATTTGAGAAATGCTCAACTTACCAGTCCCTTGCCAATCTCCAGGTCCCCTGTCGGTCTTGTGACCCAGACCATTAACAATGACATTTCAACACTGTAAGTGTTGAGGTCACCGCTGCAGCCAGTGATTGAATGTTTGTGTTAAAAGTCATCGCTGGAGGATAAAATGCAGAGGCCGGCAGGGAACCTGGGAAGCAGCGGTACAGCAGCGTTGGGGATCGGTAAGTTGAGTATTGCTCGTCTTTTATATAATTTATATAAAACCAACGGTCTTGGTAACCCCTTTACATAACTACTTAAAATAGACAAGCAATACTTACGGTTTCAGATTTCTTAGCACATATGTTTAATTGGGCAAACTGAATGAACATGCTGTGTTTGGTCCTATCTCAATAATTTCTGAACTTCCATACCTTTGTCATAACTATCCTTTCATTGTTTGCAAAAGTATTAAGATTACAAACCTATTGTTTCAAAATAGTTTTTTATGTTGCTCAGCCATCTGTTTACGCAGGAACACTTTCTATCATCAACTGCAAATGAACACTGGTTCTAGAGATACGGGAATGTCCCTAACAGTATTACAGTGGCATTGAACGGGAATGCTCCAGCAGGGGGCACAATGAACACCGTACGCATGGAAGAATTACACTATTTGATATACACTATTTGAGTCAATAGGTCTCATAAAGCAAGATACTAAGGCAACTATGAAAGCAGCATGGCTTCTTAGAGATGATTATAATACACTGCAGTAGGGGAGCCTAGAGGTTCAGCAGATATAACAGTTAGCTGGGTTCGGCACACGTTATTAGATTGTATAGCTGACTTACATCAATAAGCATGAATGCCCTTTTTATCTGCTTTTATGTCACCACAGCAGGCTGGAGAATGAATTGTCAGCTATTCCAGTGGTGGCCTATCTAATACGTATAGGGGCAGTCTTCTATACTTTGAATACAGGATATACTAGTCTTCAGGTACTCTCTCATCTACAGTCAGCTTTGAACAGCCTTGACTTTTATTTTACGAATCTCTAGTGCTCATGCACATGGCCTATAGAAGCTTTACCTCAGAAAGCTCGTAACCTGGTCCACATTGTTTGCATGGGACGCAATTTCCTTGTTCATCCGCAAATTCACTTTCCAAACAGTCTGCAGCCGCTGAACTGACAAAGTCTAGCTGTAATGACACAAGAAGCAGGTTGAAACTTTAGAGTCTGATCTGACAATTCAAGCATGGCAAATTTATAAGAAGTTGCCTGCCAATATATATTTTTTTCAACAGGCTTAGAATTTGTGTTTCAAAAATAGCAACTTTGCAGGGTTAAAATTGTAATCACAACTGTGTTATAGGCTCTGTCGCAAAGTCCATCAGATTTGAACGGAAAACAATGCTGCTTGACAAACCATTTTTGTCTGTCAAACCTGAGAACTTATGTGTCAGAAACCAACAGATCCTATTATAAGTCAATGGGGTCCATTGTGTGCTAATGGTGTCTGTCATTTGCTAGATCCAGAACTGTGTCATGGCTACCAATATAAATGAAAAGTACAATGCAGATGTGAACAGGCTTAGGCTACTTTCACACTTGCGTTTGGGGTTCCGCTTGTGAGATCCGTTTGAGGGCTCTCACAAGCGGCCCCGAACTGATCCGTTCATCCCTAATGCATTCTGAATGGATAAGGATCCGTTCAGAATGCATCAGTTTGGCTCCGTTCCGCCTCCATTCCGCTCTGGAGGCGGACACCAAAACGCAGCTTGCAGCATTTTGGTGTCCGCCTGGTCGTGCGGAGCCAAACGGATCCATCCTGACTTACAATGCAAGTCAATGGGGACGGATCCGTTTGACGTTGACACAATATGGTGCAATTGCAAACGGATCCGTCCCCCATTGACTTTCAATGTAAAGTCAGGAGTCCCTATTAATATACCATCGGATCGGAGTTTTCTCCAATCCGATGGTATATTTTATCTTGAAGCGTCCCCATCACCATGGGAACGCCTCTATGTTAGAATATACCATCGGATTTGAGTTAGATCGTGAAACTCAGATCCGACAGTATATTCTAACACAGAGGCGTTCCCATAGTGATGGGGACGCTTCAAGTTAGAATATACTAAGAACTGTGTACATAACTGCCCCTGGCTGCCTGGCAGCACCCGATCTCTTACAGGGGGCTGTGATCCGCACAATTAACCCCTCAGGTGCCCCCCTTCCCTGCCTCCCCAGTATTAAATTCATTGGTGGCCAGTGCGGCCTCCCCTCTTCCCCCCTAATTCAAATCCCCCCCCCCCCCCCATCATTGGTGGCAGCGGAGAGTTCCGATCGGAGTCCCAGTTTAATCGGTGGGGCTCCGATCGGTTCCCATGGCAACCAGGACGCTACTGCAATTTTAGAAGCATTATACTTACCTGCGCTGTCTGTGGCCGGCCGGGCGCTCCTCCTACTGGTAAGTGACAGGTCTGTGCTATAAGCAATGTGCCGCACAGACCTGTCACTTACCAGTAGGAGGAGCGACCGGCCGGTCACAGACAGCGCAGGTAAGTATAATGCTTCTAAAATTGCTAAGTAATCATGGCAGCCAGGACTGCAGTAGCATCCTGGTTGCCATGGTAACCGATCGGAGCCCCAGCGATTAAACTTGGACTCAGATCGGAACTCTCCGCTGCCACCAATGATTGGGGGGACTGGACGGGTGATTTTAATTAGGGGGGGGGGAGAGGGGGGGCCGCACTGGCCACCAATGAATGTAAAACTGGGGAGGGAGGGGGGTCTGGCCCCTGCTGCCTGGCAGCACCTGATCTCTTACAGGGGGCTATGATACGCACAATTAACCCCTCAGATGCGGCACCTGAGGGGTTAATAGTGCGGATCACAGCCCCCTGTAAGAGATCGGGTGCTGCCAGGCAGCAGGGGGCAGTCATGTACACAGTTCTTAGTATATTCTAACTTGAAGCGTCCCCATCACTATGGGAACGCCTCTGTGTTAGAATATACTGTCGGATCTGAGTTTTCACGATGTGAAAACTCAGATCTGAAAAAGCTGTTATGCAGACGGATCCGTTCTGAACGGATGCAAACGTTTGCATTTTAGGTGCGGATCCGTCTGTGCAGATACCAGACGGATCCGCACCGAACACAAGTGTGAAAGTAGCCTTAGAAAACATTCATTAGGACACCAAGCAGATCCACAATTCTTGTCAGATATCCCTAGTACCACTCTGTTCCCTCCATGTCACACACAAGCACATGAACAACTCAAGTAGTCCTTCAATGGAAGGACCTCACCAATTACTCATTAGCTTTTTGGATCTGTGTGAGCAGTGTAAGACTGGGGTGCCTAGAGTCCACCAGTAAAATTAAATTTTGGGACCCACTGTACGGATACATTCAAATATGACCTGCTTACACAGCAGCAAGATGCTACCAGATGATTGAATATGGGGGTCCCTGCAGAAACTCTGAGAAGGTAGGTCCTGGGGAAAAGAGGATACTGGCAGCGTTCCTCTATACCTAGAAGTCATCTCAGCTCCGATCGTGTCTATAATAATAAACTGGGGAGTTTCTTTAATAATCTATCAGGTTTTTAATAGGAACATAGGCTGGTTAAGGTGCTGTACATTGAATATATGTATGTAGTGCTGTAAGTCTACTGTGTTATGTGTCACATGTGCAGGGGGTGGAAGACTAGGGGCCCACCTTGCTCAGGGTCCCACCGGGGGATTCACCTGTACACCTGTGGGCCAGTCCAAGCCTGTGTGGGAGTACAAGATGAGAGTGGTGGGACAATGGAGCCACATTAGAATTTTCAAGTCTGTAATATGGTCAGGTTTTAATCTCAGAGTTGTGTCCACTAAGTAAGTGCTAACTTGTTGGTTAATAGCCAAACTGTTTTAGGAAAAGTTAGCACTTAGGGTACTTTCACACTAGCGGCAAGGAACTCCGGCCGGCTGTTCCCGCGGGTGAACAGCCTGTCGGATCCGTGCTGCCGCTAGTGCACGCGTGCCCCCTGACTACCGCTCCGGCCCTATTGAGAGGAATAAAACTACGACATGTACCCGCCGGAACAGCCGGCAAGAGTTCTTTGCCGCTTGTGTGAAACTAGCCTTAATTCTTTATTCGGCTGCCTCATTCACAAACATTCACTTACATCAATACTCAGTCCTACCTTAACAATGAGAAGAATACAGATCAGATGATAGAAATGGGCCATCATCCCAGGAGATATAACCATTTGAACAGCCGGTCTGAAACTTGGTAAGGAAAATCTGCATTGATATCTTTATAAACCTGTAAATATCAGAGGACATCATTATTAAGAAAGACAGTGATTCAAGTCCCATTTACCAAACCCAGACTCCTCACTGATGCAGCAGGAGACGATGAGAGGGACACCACAAAAAGGGGAAATATTTTCCAGACTGGTGTTTAGATCCTCATTTTTGCAGAACTCACTATGACAGAGACATAAAATAATTTTTTCCTGGTTTCTGCCTTTGCTACTAACTAAGGCCAAGTTCACATCACGGTTTTGTTTCAAGTTCTTCTAGTCTTCTGGAAAAAAACAAAAACGTATCTTTGACAGAACTGACAAAAATAAAAGCGAAATGAGAACAATGGATGCTCACACCAAAGGATCCTTTTTTGTTTTTTTCTGACTGATCAGAAGAACAGAAAACAACCTGGTGATGTGAACCTGGCTATACTTAAGCCGGGTTCACATCGCCACTTAGCTTTCCATTCCTCTGATCCATTATTTTGAGCATCAGTTATGATCAGTGTCACTTCCGTCAGAGCTTCCATCAAAAATAACCGATCTGTGATGGAAGTGAAACAAACGGATGCAAACTGAGCACAACTGATGCTTAAAATAATGAATCCATATCAGAACGGAAAGCTAAACAGTGATGTAAACTCGGCCTTATTCTGATCATGTAAAGCAATGGAAACCTGATAGGAAATAGTACAAGTGTGAACAGAGCGAGCAATGCGGATCGATCTCCCATACTCAGCATGTTTATTTTAAGGAGACGAGAATATGTTTAAGAAACAACCCGTCCAGTCCTTCACTAGTATCCTTCAATATCTGCCCATTGGGGGACTGTTGGGCTGCCTGCATACATATTTGATTAATGCCCATTCATGACGAGATCAGCAGTTTCAGCTATCTTTGATGTTTATGGCTAGCTTTGCTATGAGCAACCTTTGTGGGTTATATCAGAATAGATGCTGATACACAATGCTTGGTATTACTACAGCTGGTACACTGTTAACATAGGGCATTGTTAAGCTGCTTTCACACAGTCAGTGTTTTTCATCAGTGATTTTGAGCCAAAACCAGGTGCGGCTCTAAACACAGAACAGGTGCAGATCTTTCCCTTATACCTTATGTCTGTGGAGGCTCTGCTCCAGGATTTGGCTCACAATCACTGATGGAAATCACTGATCAAACACTGACTGTGTGAAAGCAGCCTCACTGCATGATCAGTGATTTCCGTCAGTAAGGGCTGTATTGCTGTACACTGCTAGATTTAAGGAAGATTTAGACTGCCTGCTTTTTGGGCAGATTATCGGGAACAACAATCTGCTCATCTTAAGGTCGCACCGGGTATCAAAATATTGATACCCAATCAATACTTTTGTACCGATATCTATTTGATACCGGGATTTGCCTTTTACCAATACTAGGTTAGTATCATAGAACATGGAGCGTGTTCTCTCAGCAGCACAGGGGAAAAGGAAGCTCTATCTCCCTCCCCCCCTGTGCTGCCGCCAATGAGGAGAAAGAGGGGCGGGACTGTGGCCACTGTGCCACCAATGATAATTAACGTTTAATACAGATACAGGAGGCGGGTGCCGGCGGCCGAAACACATAGCCGGCACCCGGCCTCTATGACAGGGAGCTGCGATCAGTGGCAGTTAAGCCCTCAGGTGCTATGTGATTCTGCCGCCGCCACCCACCTCCTGTATATGTATTAAACATTAATTATCATTGGTGGCGCAGTGCACCCGCCCCATCCCCCCAGTATTAAAATCATTGGTGGCAGTGGCCACAGGGTCCCCTCTGCCCTCTTCATTGGTGGTACAGTGGCAACTTTCGATTGAAGCCCCGCAATCGCGGATCTCCGATGGTTACCATGGCAGCCAGGACGCTACTGAAGCCCTGGCTGCCATGGTAAGCTCCCTGCTGCTGTATGCAGAGCACAGGGAGAGTGTGTAGTCCTATTCACCCTCATAGAGCTCTATTAGGGTGAATAGGACAAGGGATTAAAAGATCCCAGGTTCTATCCCCTAAGGGGGGAAATAGTTATTAAATAAAAAGTAAAAAAATAAATAAAAGTTACACCCTTTCCCAATTTTACATATAAACAATAAATAAATAAACATATTACATATTACATACAGTCATG
Source organism: Bufo bufo (assembly GCF_905171765.1). Taxonomy (NCBI): domain Eukaryota; kingdom Metazoa; phylum Chordata; class Amphibia; order Anura; family Bufonidae; genus Bufo; species Bufo bufo. Next base: position 70,651,835 of record NC_053396.1, read on the forward strand.
TGAAAAAATTAGGACACCCTTTGAAAGCATGTGGTTTTTTGTAACATTTTTAATAAATGGTTATTTCATCTCCGTTTCAACAATACAGAGAGATTAAAGTAATCCAACTAAACAAAGAAAACTGAAGAAAAGTCTTTTCAAGATCTTCTGTAAATGTCATTCTACAAAAATGCCTATTCTAACTGAGGAAAAAGATAGGACACCCTCACATGTATTCCCTCTTAAATTGGCTCAGATCTCACACCAGGTGCACATAATTAGTAGATCGTTACTCTGCATGTTGAATGAGGCTTGCCCTATTTAAACCTCAGACATTTAGTTTGGTGTGCTCCTGACTGTTGAAGTGAGAGTGAGCACCATGGTGAGAGCAAAAGAGCTGTCAGAGGACTTCAGAAAAAAGATTGTAGCAGCCTATGAGTCTGGGAAGGGATTTAAAAAGATCTCAAAAGATTTTGAAATCAGCCATTCCACTGTCCGGAAGATAGTCTACAAGTGGAGGGCTTTCAAAACAACTGCCAACATGCCCAGGACTGGTCGCCCCAGCAAGTTCACCCCAAGAGCAGACCGCAAGATGCTAAAAGAGGTCTCCAAAAACCCTAAAGTGTCATCTCGAGAACTACAGCAGGCTCTGGCTACTGTTGATGTAGAAGTACATGCCTCTACAATCAGAAAGAGACTGTACAAGTTTAACTTGCATGGGCGGTGTGCAAGGAGGAAACCTTTGCTTTCCAAGAGAAACATCGAGGCCAGACTGACATTTGCCAGAGATAAAGTTGACAAAGACCAGGACTTCTGGAATAATGTTCTTTGGACAGATGAGTCCAAAATTGAATTATTTGGACACAACAGCAGAGGACATGTTTGGCGTAAACCAAACACAGCATTCCAAGAAAAGAACCTCATACCAACTGTGAAGCATGGAGGTGGAAGTGTCATGGTTTGGGGCTGCTTTGCTGCAGCAGGACCTGGTCAGCTCACCATCATAGAATCCACGATGAATTCTACTGTGTATCAGAAGGTGCTTGAAGAACATGTGAGACCATCAGTTAGAAAATTAAAGCTGAAGCGGAACTGGACCATGCAACATGACAATGACCCAAAACATACTAGTAAATCAACCAAAGATTGGCTGAAAAAGAAGAAATGGAGAGTCCTGGAATGGCCAAGTCAAAGTCCAGATTTGAATCCCATTGAGATGCTGTGGGGTGACGTGAAAAGGGCTGTACGTGCAAGAAACCCCTCAAACATCTCACAGCTGAAAAAGTTCTGCATTGAGGAGTGGGGTAAAATTTCCTCAGACCGATGTCGAAGACTGGTAGATGGCTACAAGAACCGTCTCACTGCAGTTATTTCAGCCAAAGGAGGTAACACTCGCTATTAGGGGCAAGGGTGTCCTATCTTTTTCCTCAGTTAGAATAGGCATTTTTGTAGAATGACATTTACAGAAGATCTTGAAAAGACTTTTCTTCAGTTTTCTTTGTTTAGTTGGATTACTTTAATCTCTCTGTATTGTTGAAACGGAGATGAAATAACCATTTATTAAAAATGTTACAAAAAACCACATGCTTTCAAAGGGTGTCCTAATTTTTTCACATGACTGTATTGCCATGTCTGAAAAGTCCAAACTATTAAAATATTAAAAAAATCTCCTATGTGGTGAACGCCATAACAGGAAAAAAAAAAGACGCAATTTGCCATTTTTTTTGTCACCTTGTCCCCCCAAAAAAATAGGATAGGACTGTTCAATTATGGTTCGGATGTTCCATAAAATGCGGAATGCACGCAGCTTTTTTTTTTTTTTTGCGTGGTATCGAAATCAAATCCAAATTTTGGTATTGTGACAACCCTAGCCCATCTATATGTGGGTAATTCATTGGGTGATCCTGTTTGTGCAGGCACTCCAATAATTGTTTCTGGGCGGCAGATCGTGACGTCTAAACAGCGATCTACTGCCCAGAAACAATGATTCTATATGAGGACGAGGGATCACAATGGCGATCTCTCATCATCATACTGTGAAGGAGATCGCTGCATGTAAATGTGCGGTCTCCTCCACTGAGCGACCAGCCGACTGTTACATTCTGTGGTGTAAACCAGCTTTTAGCAGACGATTTTCGGAAGGGAAGCATTCCTTCCTGGCATTGGCCTGGTCGTCAGTAAAGGAGACTGCTGCTATTACATTATTACATGCAGAGATCTCCTCCACAGTATGAGCAGGAGCAATTCCTAATGCCATCGCAATACAGGATCATTATTTGCCAGCAGCAGAGCATGACTAGATGGTAAGATCTGCTGCCTGCAAACAATGATTTTTGTGACCACATGAATGATGTGATTATCCGACGAACTAGAATTTCTACGAACGCTTGTTAGCGATGATTATCAGCCAGTGTATTACAGCTCTTAGGCCTCATGCACACGAACGAATGTATTTTGCGGTCAGCAAAAAATGGATCCGCAAAAACAGAACAGCTGGCCCCTAATAGACTATCCTTGTCTGTAAGGGCTCGTTCACACGAACTTGTGCTGCCCGTTGCCGTATTGCGGACCGCATTTGCGGATCCGCAATACACGGGCACCGTTCCATGTGCATTCCGCATTACGGATGTGGACCCATTCACTTCAATGGGTCCGCAAATCCGGAGATGCGGAACGGAAGCAAGGAACGGAACACTACGGAAGCACTCTATCTTTTTACGGAATGAAGGGATCGCGGACCCATTCAAGTGAATGGGTCCACGATCCCCATGCGGCTGCCCCACGGACGGTGCCCGTGCATTGCGGACCGCATCCGTATGCCTTCCGAATCCGTCCTGTTTTTGCGGATCCATCTATTGAAAATGTTATGGCCAGCTCAATTTTTCTACATAATTACTGTGTACTGTACAAGCCATGCTATAGAAAACACTACTGAAACAAAAAACTGAAAAATTGATCCGTTTAAAACGGACCGGAAAACACAGAAAAAGCCATATGGTCGTGTGCAAGAGGCCTAAGGTCACATGCACACGACCGCTGTGTGTTTTGCGGTCAGCAAATTGCGGATCCGCGAAACCCGGATGGCGTCCGTGTGCGTTCCACAATTTGTGGAATGGCAAGGACAGCCATTAATATAACTGCCTATTCTTGTACGCAAAACGGACAAGAATAGGACAGGTTTTATTTTTTTTGCGGACCACGGAACGGAGCAACGGATGCAGACAGCACACGGAGTGCTATCTGCATCTTTTGCAGCCCCGTTGAAGTGAATGGGTCCACATCCAAGCTGCAGAAACTGCGGCTCGGATGCGGACCAAAACAACGGTCGTGTGCATGAAGCCTAACTCTGAGCCAAAACCAGATGCGGGTCAAAAACACAGAAGAGGTGCAAAGCTTTCCATTACACCTTATCTCTGAGTAGCCTCCACTCCTGATTGTGGCTCATAATCAATGATGGAAATCACTTATCTAACACTGACCCAATACTGACTGTGTGGCCTTAGAGTAGATGGTGACTGCTCTGTACAGAAGGGTAGTGATATTTGAAGGCCTAGAAAGGCTTCACAAAATATTCTATTTTAAACCAACCCTGGGATTGTACCTGTAACATACCCTAATCCTGTGCACACTCGATGCTAGGTCTCAATGTTCTGGCTTCACAACATGACCGGAGTAGACAGAGGTGAAAGGGTTGCAATGGATATGATTTAAGGGATTGTGTGGGCGGACACAGGCTGGACAGACATTAACCCTTCACTGCCAAAAGCTTTAGAATATTAATAGTAGATACGGTCTAACAGTCTATCTGGGCATCCAAGGACACCTAAAACTAGTGCTAAACAAATCATCTAAAATCATACTAAATGCTATTTTTTCATTCTAGAGCATGTAAGGCACAAGAACTTAGGATAAAATAACAACATATAGTACTACTCTTATAGTGATGTTACTACTGGAACTCATGGCAAAAAGGGTATACTACCAACAGACAATAAAGGGAGCGTCAATGCCTGTCTAAAGTGCAGACATCTGTCCTAGTCAGTCTGCTGGTGTGGGGGTATAGTACAGAAGTCGTGCCCAAGTTGCTTCTAGATCCAGCTGCCAGCCACTGTCTTCAGTCTTAGGGCTTATGCACACAAACATATTTTTTGTTAATTTTTTGCAGTATGGATGTGCACCCATTCACTTCAATGGGGCAGCAAAAGATGCAGACAGCAACACAGTGCTGTCCGTTTCGGGGCAACCACAAAAATATAGAACATGTCCTATTCTTTTCCGCATTACGGAAAAGATAGAACTGTTTTATTAAGGGCCGGATGTTCTGTTACGCAAAATGCGTAACACACACTGGTATCAGCGTTTTGTGGATCCGCAATTTGCGGACCGCAAACAGGCTACAGTCGTGTGCATGATTCCTTACTGCAACTGCTGGTTTTTATTGGCACCAGTTTATGAACAGTATGGGAGGACCTTGAGGATATACTCTACACAATCTACTGTTTTTGCAAATTTCTTGGACTAACTGCCACTTTGGATTAGGCCTCTAGCACGCGACCGTATGGCTTTGGCTTATTGCACACATAGAATGTGTCGGCAGATAAGAACCATTTGGCCGATCTAGTCTGCCCAATATACTGAATACTATGAATAGCCACTGGCCCTATCTTATATGAAGGATGGCCTTATGCCTATCCCATGCATGCTTAAACTCCTCCACTGTATTTGCAGCTGCCACTTCTGCAGGAAGGCTATTCCATGCATCCACTACTCTCTCAGTAAAGTAATACTTCCTGATATTACTTTTAAACCTTTGCCCCTCTAATTTAAAACTATGTCCTCTTGTAGCAGTTTTTCTTCTTTTAAATATTCTCTCCTCTTTTACCTTGTTGATTCCCTTTATGTATTTAAAAGTTTCTATCATATCCCCTCTGTCTTGTCTTTCTTCCAAGCTATACATGTTAAGGTCCTGTAATCCTTCCTGGTAAGTTTTATCTTGCAATCCATGTACCAGTTTAGTAGCTCTTCTCTGAACTCTCTCCAAAGTATCAATATCCTTCTGGAGATATGGTCTCCAGTACTGAGCACAATACTCCAAATGAGGTCTCACTAGTGCTCTGTAGAGCGGCATGAGCACCTCCCTCTTTCTACTGGTAATGCCTCTCCCTATACACCCAAGCATTCTGCTAGCATTTCCTGCTGCTCTATGACATTGTCTGCCTACCTTTAAGTCTTCTGAAATAATGACCCATAAATCCCTTTCCTCACATACTGAGGTTAGGACTGTATCACTGATTTTATATTCTGCTCTTGGGTTTTTACGCCCCAGGTGCATTATGTTGCACTTATCAACATTAAATTTTAGTTGCCAGATTTTTGACCATTCCTCTAGTTTTCCTAAATCCTTTTCCATTTGGTGTATCCCTCCAGGAACATCAACCCTGTTACAAATCTTTGTGTCATCAGCAAAGACACACCTTACCATCGAGGCGTTCTGCAATTTTGCTGATAAAGATATTAAACAATATGGGTCCCAGAACAGTTCCCTGAGGTACCCCACTGGTAACAAGACCATGGTCTGAATATACTCCATTGACTACAACCCTCTGTCTGTCCCTCAGCCACTGTCTAATCCATTCAACAATATGGGAGTCCAAGCACAAAGACTGCAATTTATTGATAAGCCTTTATTGTGGGACAGTATCAAAAGCCTTACGAAAGTCTAGATAAGCGATGTCTACTGCACCTCCTCCATCTATTATTTTAGTCACGCAATAAAAAAAATCAATAAGATTAGTTTGACATGATCTCCCTGAAGTAAACCCATGCTGTTTTTCATCTTTCAATCCATGGAATTTTAGATGTTCCACAATCCTCTCCTTAACTATTGTTTCCATTAATTTCCCCACTATTGATGTCAGGCTTACTGGCCTATAGTTGCCCGATTTTCTCCCTACTACCTTTTTTGTGAATGGGCACAACATTTGCTAATTTCCAATCTTTTGGGACGACTCCTGTTACCAGTGATTGGTTAAATAAATCTGTTAATAGTTTTGCTAGTTCACCGCTACGCTCTTTTAATAGCTTTGGGTGTATCCCATCAGGCCCCTGTAACTTATTTATATTAATTTTAGACAGCTGACTTAGAATCTCTTCCTCTGTAAAGACACATGCATCAAAAGATTCATTAGTCTTCCTTCCTAACTGAGGTCCTTTTCCTTCATTTTCCTTTGTAAAAACTGAACAGAAGTATTCATTGAGGCAGTCAGCTAGTTCTTCATCTTCTTTCATATACCTTTCTTCTTTTGTTTTTAATTTGTTAATTCCTTGTTTTAGTTTCCTTTTTTCATTTATGTATCTGAAGAATGTCTTATCGCCTTTTTTCACTGACTGAGCTAATTTTTCTTCTGCCTGTGCTTTAGAAGTTCTTACAACTTGCTTGGCCTCTCTCTGCCTAATCTTATAAATTTGCCTGTCATCCTCGTTTATTATAAAAAAAAAATTATAATTACTAAATGCTATCTTTTTGTTTTTAATGATTTTGGCCACTTCTGCTGAGTACTGTTTTTTCCGATGAAACTATATATATATATTTTTTCCATAAACCTATTCCAAAAGCTGTAACACATTTATTTTTTTATCATCATTTATCAACAGCTTTTTTAATTTTTTTTTGCTGGAAGACATCTATTTTTGCACCATTTTGGGGTACTTGCTGCCTATTTATTTATTCTTTTTGTGGGAATGGAAAAAAAACTGCAATCAATTCAACCGTTGTTTTTTGCCTTCAAAACTTTTCTGTGTCCACTGTGTTGCATAAATAACGTCATTTTTTCTGTGGGCCAATATGATTACTCTGATACCAAATGTATATAGTTGTTTTGTGTTTTACTACTTTAGCACAATAAGTACAATAAAAAATGACTTGTTTTGTGTCAACATATTAGGAGAGTTATGACATTTAAATTTTTCTGTAAATAGAGTTGTTTCGTGGCTTGTTTTCTACAGGACAAGCTGCAGTTTTCATTGTTATCATTTTGGAGCACATACAGTGGATATAAAAAGTCTACACACCCCTGTTAAAATGTCAGGCTTCTATGATGTAAAAAAATAAGACAAAGATAAATAATTTCAGAACTTTTTCCACCATTCACACGTCCGTAGCATGTTTTGTGGATCCACGGATTTGCAAAACACGGACAGCGGCAATGTGCGCTCCGCATTTTGCAGACCGCACATCGCCGGCACTAATAGAATATGCCTATTCTTGTTCGCAATTGCGGACAAGAATAGGACATGTTCTATTTTTTTCGGAAACGGAATTGCGGACCCGGAAGTGTGGGTCCACAATTCTGTATCCGGGCTGCACATCGTGCGGCCCCATAGAAATGAATGGGTCTGCAATTCCGTTCCGCAAAATGCTGAACGAAATTGCGGATGTGTGAATGGGGCCTTAATGTGACTTATAGGCTACATGCACACGACCGTGCTGTTTTCTGCGGTCCGCAAACCGCGGATCCGCAAAAAACGGAAGCCGCCGGTGTGCCTTCCGCAATTTGCGGAACAGAACGGGCGGCCATTGATATAACTGCCTATTCTTGTCCGTTTTGCGGACAAGAATAGGACATGTTATATTTTTTTTGAGGGGCCGCGGAACGGAGACTCCGTGTGCTGTCCGCATCTTTTGCGGCCCCATTGAAGTGGGCAGCTCGGATACGGACCCAAACAACGGCCGTGTGCATGAGGCCATAAACTGTACAACTCAATTGAAAAACAAACTGAAATCTTTTAGGTAGAGGGAAGAATAAATATAAAAATTAAATAATAAGGTTGCATAAGTGTGCAACCCTTAAACTGCCGTATTTTTCACCCCATAAGGCCTCATGCACACAACCGTTGTTTTGGTCCGCATCAGAGCCGCAGTTTTTTGTGGCTTGGATGCGGACCCATTCACTTCAATGGGGCCGCAAAAGATGCGGACAGCATCCGTTGCTCTGTTCCGTGGTCCGCATAAAAAATATAACCTGTCCTATTCTTGTCCGCAAAACGGACAAGAATAGGCAGTTATATCAATGGCTGTCCGTGCCGTTCCGCAAATTGCGGAACACACACGGACGCCATCCGTGTTTTGCGGATCCGCAATTTGCCGACCGCAAAACACACAACGGTTGTGTGCATGTAGCCTTAGGCTACATGCACACGACCGTGCCGTTTTTTGTAGGTCCGCAAAAAACGGAAGCAATTTGCGGAACGGGCGGCCTTTGATATAACTACATATTCTTGTCCGTTTTGCGGACAAGAATAGGACATGCTATATTTTTTTTGCGGGGCCGCGGAATGGAGCAATGGAGTGCTGTCCGCATCTTTTGCGGCCCCATTGAAGTGAATGGGTCGGCATCCGAGCCGCCAAAACATCGGCTCGGATGCGGTCCCAAACAATGGCCGTGTGCATGAGGCCTAAGACGCACTTTTTTCCCATGCGTCTTATGGGGCGAATGCTGCCATTTTATATCGCAGTCTGCAATGCTGCAGCATTGCAGACTGCAAAGTATCGGCTGGAGGGGGGAGGGAGGAGGGGTCGGTGTCATGCAAATGCAGCGGGGCCGGTGCAGTCACTGTACATTTAGTAAGTAGTACAGATGGGGCTGGGGAACTTAAATTAAGGTTATTAATATAAAAGGTTTAGTCAATAAAGCAGTGAGTGAGCGGCAGGGCCGGAGTACAGTGACCGCACCGGCCCCGCTGCATTTGCATGACACCGGCCCCTCCTCCCTCCCACAGGTTTAGCTCCGGTATATTAGGGCATCTGTGGATGCCACTATTAAGGGGTGGGGGATATGTGGATGGCACTGTTATGGGGTGGGGTATCTGTGGGTGACACATATAGTGCCATCCACAGATCCACCCCATAACAGTGCCATCCACAGATCCCCCTCCATAACAGTGCCATCCACAGATCACCCCCCCATAACAGTGCCATCCACAGATCCCCCCATAACAGTGCCCCCCTCAGATCCCCCCCATAACAGTGCCAACCACAGATCCCCCATAACAGTGCCATCTACAGATCCCCCCATAACAGTGCTATCCACAGATCCCGCCATAACAGTGCCACCCATAGATCCCCCCCATAACAATGCCATCCACAGATCCCCCATAGTAGTGTCATGCACAGACCACCATTAGTTCAAAACCCACCAAAAGCACACCTTTTGGTTAAAAATATTTTTTTTCTTATTTTCCTCCTCAAAAACCTAGGTGCGTATTATGGGCCAGTGCGTCTTATAGGGCGAAAAATACGGTAATACTTTGTTGAAGCATTTTTTGATTTTATTACATCACTCATTCTTTTTCTTCATGTTCAGCTTTCTAGCAGAAGCCTGAAGGTTTTGTGCCAATATTGACTGGTATTTGGAACTGTTCATAATTCCCTCTAGCTTAACTAAGGCACCAGTTCCAGCTGAAGAAAAAAACAGCCCCAAAGCATGATGCTGCCACCACCATGCTTCACTGTGGGTATGGTGTTCTTTTGGTGATGTGCAGTTTTGTTTTTGTGCCAAACATATCTTTTGGAATTATGGCCAAAAAGTTCAACCTTGGTTTCATCAGACCATAACACCTTTTCCCACATGCTTTTGGGAGACTTCAGATGTGTTATTGCAAAATGTAGCCTGGCTTGGATGTTTTTCTTCGTAAGAAAAGGGTTTCGTTTTGCCACTCTACCCCATAGCCCAGACATATGAAGAATACGGGAGATTGTTGACACATGTACCACACAGCCAGTACTTGCCAGATATTCCTGCAGCTCCTTTAATGTTGCTGTAGGCCTCTTGGTAGCCTCCCAGACCAGTTTTTTTCTCGTCTTTTCATCAATTTTGGAGGGACGTCCAGTTCTTGGTAATGTCACTGTTGTGCCATATTTTCTCCACTTGATGATGACTGTGTTCCATGGTATATCTAATGCCTTGGAAATTCTTTTGTACCCTTCTCCTGACTGATACCTTTTAACAATGAGATCCCTCTGATGCTTCGGAAGCTCTCTGTGGACCATGGCTTTTGCTGTGGGATGCGACTAGGAAAATTTCAGGAAAGACCAACTAGAGCAGCTGAACTTTATTTGGGGTTCATCAGAGGCATTTTAAATGATGGCAGGTGTATGCTGACTCCTATTTAACATGATTTTAAATGTGATTGTTTAATTCTGAACACAGCTACATCCCCAGTTATAAGAGGGTGTGCACACTTAAGCAACCACATTATTTTATTTTTTATTTTTTTTCTTCCCTCCACCTAAAAGATTTCAATTGAGTGGTACAGTTTATAGGTCACATTAAAGGTGGAAAAAGTTCAGAAATGATTTTTCTTTGTCACATTCTTTAAAATCACAGAAACGTGACATTTTAATAGGGGTGTGTAGACTTTTTATATCCACTGTAAATCTTTTTGATCACTTTTTATTCCTCTTTATGGGTTGAAGAATGAACATTAAACAGCATTTTTTCTTCACAGCACTCACTGTGTAGCATTAGGGCTCTTTCACACTTGCGTTCTTTTCTTCCGGCATAGAGTTCCGTCGTCGGGGCTCTATGCCGGAAGAATCCTGATCAGTTTTATCCTAATGCATTCTGAATGGAGAGAAATCCGTTCAGGATGCATCAGGATGTCTTGAGTTCCGGACCGGAACGTTTTTTGTCCGGAGAAAATACCGCAGCATGCTGCGCTTTTTGCTCCGGCCAAAAATCCTGAACACTTGCCGCAAGGCCGGATCCGGAATTAATGCCCATTGAAAGGCATTAATCCAGATCCGGCCTTAAGCTAAACGTCGTTTCGGCGCATTGCCGGATCCGACGTTTAGCTTTTTCTGAATGGTTACCATGGCTGCCAAGACGCTAAAGTCCTGGCAGCCATTGTAAAGTGTAGTGGGGAGCGGGGGAGCAGTATACTTACCGTCCGTGCGGCTCCCCGGGCGCTCCAGAGTGACGTCAGGGCGCCCCACGCTCATGGATTACGTGTCGCATGCAGGGCCGGCGCCACCAGTAAGGCGAATTAGGCAGTCGCCTAGGGCGCCATGCAGCAGGGGGCGCCCGTTGCGGTAAAAATAAAAATAAAAATTGCTTATATAATTTTGGGGCGGCCGGCGGCGCCCCTCATGCGGCGCCGCCTGAGCGGCTGAGGCTGAGCGCTTGCCGCTCTAAAGAATCCTGCTCTGTGTTGTTGTTAATGTAGCGTGGCCGAGCTCTGTTCGGTCCGTGGTACAGGAGCTTTTGTTTCCTGTACCCGGCCGGACTGACAGGAAGTGCTCACTTAGTGTGCACTTCCTTTCAGTCCGGCCGGGTACAGGAAACAAATGCTCCTGTATCGCGGATCGAACAGAGCTCGGCCACGCTACACTAGAGGTGGGGGTAAAATGAGTGACAAGGGGGGGGGGGGAGAATAATGAGTGACAAGGGGGGGGGGAATAATGAGTGACAAGGGGGGGGGGAGAATAATGAGTGACAAGGGGGGGGAGAATAATGAGTGACAAGGGGGGAGAATAATGAGTGACAAGGGGGGGGAGAATAATGAGTGACAAGGGGGGGAGAATAATGAGTGACAAGGGGGGGGGAAGAATAATGAGTGACAAGGGGGGGGAAATAATGAGTGGCAAGGGGGTGGAAATAATGAGTGACAAGGGAGGGGGGGATAATGAGAGTGACAAGGGGGGGGAGAATAATGAGTGACAAGGGGGGGGGAAATAATCAGTGACAAGGGGGTGGAAATAATGAGTGACAAGGGAGGGGGGGGGATAATGAGAGTGACAAGGGAGTCCGCAGAGCCAGACTGCAGCCAGAGACCAGATCATCTTATTGTCCTGGTGGTAAGTAGACAATGCAATATGTTTATTATGTAATTGTTATTAATACTACATTGGAAACTAATTTACCTCACATTTAGGGTCCATTCACACATCCGTGTGTGTTTTGCGGATCCACAAAACACGGACAGCGGCAATGTGCGTTCCGCACTTTGCCGGCACTATTGCGGACAAGAATAGGACGTTCTATTTTTTTCAGGATCGGAATTGCGGATCCGGGTCCGCAGTTCCGGTTGGGGGCCGCACGTTGTATGGGCCCGCAATTCCGTTCCGCAAAAAGAGACAGCTACAAGAAGCTGGATTAACCCTAAGGGAAACATAGCAGTTCTTTTAATTTAAAAACTGAGAAAGGGGTGGAACATGATATGGGCAGATCATCTGATAAGCGGCAAAAATCCTTGCACCGGCCCTGGTCGCATGAATCACGTCATCCATGCGCATGGGGCGCTCTGACGTCATTCTGGAGCGCCCCGGGAGCCGCACGGACTGTAAGTATACTGCTCCCCCGCTCCCCACTACTACTATGGCAGCCAGGACTTTAATAGCGTCCTGGGTGCCATAGTAACACTGAACGCATTTTGAAGACGGATCCGTCTTCAAATGCTTTCAGTTCACTTGCGTTTTTCCGGATCCGGCGTGTAATTCCGGCAAATGGAGTACACGCCGGATCCGGACAACGCAAGTGTGAAAGGGCCCTTAGAGATGTACAATTAGAGAGGAGCGAATTTCTCAAAAATTCGATGTGGCCGATTCGCCAAATTTTTCGAAAAGATTTGCTTTGATCCAAATTTATTTGCGGCAAATTACATTAAAAAAAACTGCTATTTCCGGGCTGCAGAGAGCCTTTATAGGGGTGTAGAACACTGTGCCTTGCAGTAACACGCATAGGGAGTCTGCTGTGGTAGTGAAATAATACTGTGAGTCAGTATGACATGCAGATCACAGGAGTCACTCTTAGAATCACTGCACACTTCACTTATTTGGGCAGTCACGCGGCCAAAACTGACCAAATATCTCATGTATAATGTTAGCGCCAAGAAAAAGCACACTCCCTTTACACCCTCGTCAGCTGATTCCACATAAATGTCTACAGAACCTGTTCTATTAAACGCTTATACAAGTAGAGCCCCCCTGACAGAGTGGAGAGGGTGTCAGCAGTAAGTTTGTGTTTACGTCACTGATTAATTTGCCCTTCCTCTGATCCGTCAGAACAATAACCCACAAAAAACGGATCCTCTCTGTGGAGCATACACCTTTAGGCCTCCTGCACACGACCGTTGTGTGCACCCGTGGCCGTTGTGCCGTTTTCCGTTTTTTTTCGCGGACCCATTGACTTTCAATGGGTCCGTGGAAAAAACGGAAAATGCACCGTTTTGCAGCCGCATCCGTGATCCGTGTTTCCTGGCCGTGAAAAAAATATGACCTGTCCTATTTTTTTCACGGCCAACGGTTCATGGACCCATTCAAGTCAATGGGTCTGTGAAAGAACACGGATGCACACAAGATTGGCATGCGTGTCGGTGATCCGTGGCCGTAGGTTAGTTTTTATACAGACGGATCCGAAGATCCGTCTGCATAAAAGCTTTTTCAAAGCTGAGTTTTCACTTCGTGAAAACTCAGAACCGACAGTATATTCTAACACAGAAGCGTTCCCATGGTGATGGGGACGCTTCTAGTTAGAATACACTACAAACTGTGTACAAGACTGCCCCCTGCTGCCTGGCAGCACCCGATCTCTTACAGGGGGCCGTGATCAGCACAATTAACCCCTTTAGGTGCGGCACCTGAAGGGGTTAATTGTGCTGATCACGGCCCCCTGTAAGAGATCAGGGCTGCCAGGCAGCAGGGGGCAGACCCTCCCCCCCCTCCCCAGTTTGAATATCATTGGTGGCCAGTGCGGCCCCCCCCCCCCTCTATTGTAATAATAGGTTGGTGGCCAGTGCGGCCCCCCCCCCTCCCTCTATTGTAAAAATTTGTTGGTGGCACAGTGTGTGCCCCCCCCCCTCCCTCCCTCTATTGTAATAATTCGTTGGTGGCACAGTGTGCGCCCCCCATCGGCCCTCCCTCCCTCTATAGCATGAACAACATTGGTGGCCAGTGTGCGGCCTCCCATCTCCCCCCCGCTGGGGCGCCGATCGGTAACCATGGCAACCAGGACGCTACTACAGTCCTGGTTGCCATGGTTACTTAGCAATAGTACAATAGTAGAAGATTCATACTTACCGGCTGCTGCGATGTTCGTGTCCGGCCGGGAGCTCCACCTACTGGTAAGTGACAGGTCTATGCGGCGCATTGCTAAATGAACTGTCACTTACCAGTAGGAGGAGCTCCCGGCCGGACACGAACATCGCAGCTCCCAGGTAAGTATGAATCTTTTACTATTGTACTATTGCTAGTAACCCGCTGCCACCAATGATCGGGGGGGGGGGGGTAGATTTATTACAATAGAGGGAGGAAGGGGGGGGGCGCACACTGTGCCACCAACGAATTATTACAATAGAGGGAGGAAGGGGGGGCGGGGGGGCACACTGTGCCACCAACAAATTATTACAATAGAGGGAGGAAGGGGGGGGGACGCACTGGCCACCAATGATATTCAAACTGGGGAGGGGGGGGTCTGCCCCCTGCTGCCTGGCAGCCCTGATCTCTTACAGGGGGATATGATAGTACAATTAACCCCTTCAGGTGCGGCACCTGAGGGGTTAATTGTGCTGATCACGGCCCTCTGTAAGAGATCGGATGCTGCTAGGCAGCAGGGGGCAGTCATGTACACAGTTTGTAGTATATTCTAACTAGAAGCGTCCCCATCACCATGGGAACGCCTCTGTGTTAGAATATACTGTCGGAAATGAGGTTTCACGATCTAACTCATATCCGACAGTATATTCTAACATAGAGGCGTTCCCATGGTGATGGGGACGCTTCAAGTTAAAATATACCATCGGATTGGAGAAAACTCCGATCCGATGGTATAAAAGGGACTCCAGACTTTACATTGAAAGTCAATGGGGACGGATTCGTATGAAATGGCACCATATTGTGTCAACGTCAAACGGATCCGTCCCCATTGACTTGCATTGTAATTCAGGACGGATCCGTTTGGCTCCGCACGGCCAGGCGGACACCAAAACGACTTTTTTTTCATGTCCGTAGATCCTCCAAAAATCAAGGAAGACCCATGGACGAAAAAACGGTCACGGATCACGGAAAAACGGGACCCGTTTTTGCGGACCGCAAAAAAATACGTTCGTGTGCAGGAGGCCTTACTCGGTCAGTATTTGCTCAACAATCCATCAGTATTGCTAATGCCAAAAAAACAGGAATGGATCTAAAACAGAGATGACACGTGAATGGAAATTTTGCACATCTTCTGTGTTTTGTACCCACTCCTGCTTTTGGCTACCAAATCATAAGCCAATTCTGATTGGACCATACAGGCCTTACAACTGCTACACAGACAGTATCCGTTGTGCGTCTTATTTTTCCTTCCTTCTGACAGATCAGAAGGAAGGTCAAATAAATGATGATGTCAGCTAGGCCGAAAGCCAAAATAGTGGACCAGTCATGAAGTGGTGAGGGTGGGAACAGCATGAGAAGTCCAAAGAGTGGACCTATGACATAGTGGTGAGGTTGAAGCAGCATGAGGAGACCACAGAGTGGCCCAATAAAAAGGTCTAGAGGTGACAGCGGTATGAGAAGGCCACCGAGTGACACAATGACAGAGTCTGGAGGTGGAGGCAGCAGCAGCATCAGGAGAAAGCCACCGAGTGGCACAATGACAGAGTCTGGATGTGGCGGCAGCAGCTTAAGGAGAAAGCCACCGAGTGGCACAATGACAGAGTCTGCATTTGGCAGCAGTATGAGGAGGCCACCAAGTGGCACAATGACAGAGTCTGCAGTTGGCAGCAGTATGAGGAGGCCACCGAGTGGCACAATGACAGAGTTTTGAGGTGGCAGCAGTATGAGGAGGCCACCAAGTGGCACAATGACAGTCTGGAGGTGGCGGCAGCAGCATCATCAGAAAGCCACCAAGTGGCACAATGACAGAGTCTGGAGTTGGCAGCAGTATGAGGAGGCCACCGAGTGGCACAATGACAGACTCTTGAGGTGGCAGCAGTATGAGGAGGCCATCGAGTGGCACAATGACAGAGTCTGCCGGTGGCGTATGTATGAGGAGGCCACCGAGTAGCTGCAGCAGAATCAGGAGGCCACAAAGTGGCACAATGACAGAGTGTAGAGGTGGCAACAGCATGAGTAGGCCACAGAGTGGCACAATGACCGAGTATGGAGGGGGCGGCAGCATGAGGAGACCACAGAGAGGCACAAAGACAGAGTCTGGATGTGGCAGCAGCATGAGGAAGCCATAGAGTGGCACAATGACAAGAGTGTGGAGGTGGCGGCAGCAGCAGCACCATCAGGAGGAGACCACAGAGTGGCCCAATGACAGAGTCTGGAAGTGGCAGCAGCATGAGGAGACCACAGAGTGGCACACTGACAGAGTGTGGTGGTGACAGCAGCATGAGGAGACCACAGAGCTGCACAATGACAGGGTGTGGAGGTGGCAGCAGCATGAGGAAGCCAAAGAGTGGCACAATGACAGAGTGTGGAGGTGGCAGAAGCATGAGCAGGTCACAGAGTGGCACAATGACCGAGTCTAGGGGTGGCGGCAGCATGAGGAGACCAAAGAGCGGCACAATGACAGAGTCTGGAGGTGGCGCCAGCGGCAGCATCAGGAGGAGGCCACAGAGTGGCACAATGACAGAGTGTGGAGGTGGCAGCAGTATGAGGAAGCCACTGAGTGGCACAATGACAGAGTCTGGACTCTGGAGGTAGCAGCAGTATGAGGAGGCCACCGAGTGGCCCAATAAAAAGGTCTAGAGGTGACAGCGGTATGAGAAGGCCACCGAGTGACACAATGACAGAGTCTGGAGGTGGAGGCAGCAGCAGCATCAGGAGAAAGCCACCGAGTGGCACAATGACAGAGTCTGGATGTGGCGGCAGCAGCTTAAGGAGAAAGCCACCGAGTGGCACAATGACAGAGTCTGCAGTTGGCAGCAGTATGAGGAGGCCACCAAGTGGCACAATGACAGAGTCTGCAGTTGGCAGCAGTATGAGGAGGCCACCGAGTGGCACAATGACAGAGTTTTGAGGTGGCAGCAGTATGAGGAGGCCACCAAGTGGCACAATGACAGTCTGGAGGTGGCGGCAGCAGCATCATCAGAAAGCCACCAAGTGGCACAATGACAGAGTCTGGAGTTGGCAGCAGTATGAGGAGGCCACCGAGTGGCACAATGACAGACTCTTGAGGTGGCAGCAGTATGAGGAGGCCATCGAGTGGCACAATGACAGAGTCTGCCGGTGGCGTATGTATGAGGAGGCCACCGAGTAGCTGCAGCAGAATCAGGAGGCCACAAAGTGGCACAATGACAGAGTGTAGAGGTGGCAACAGCATGAGTAGGCCACAGAGTGGCACAATGACCGAGTATGGAGGGGGCGGCAGCATGAGGAGACCACAGAGAGGCACAAAGACAGAGTCTGGATGTGGCAGCAGCATGAGGAAGCCATAGAGTGGCACAATGACAAGAGTGTGGAGGTGGCGGCAGCAGCAGCACCATCAGGAGGAGACCACAGAGTGGCCCAATGACAGAGTCTGGAAGTGGCAGCAGCATGAGGAGACCACAGAGTGGCACACTGACAGAGTGTGGTGGTGACAGCAGCATGAGGAGACCACAGAGCTGCACAATGACAGGGTGTGGAGGTGGCAGCAGCATGAGGAAGCCAAAGAGTGGCACAATGACAGAGTGTGGAGGTGGCAGAAGCATGAGCAGGTCACAGAGTGGCACAATGACCGAGTCTAGGGGTGGCGGCAGCATGAGGAGACCAAAGAGCGGCACAATGACAGAGTCTGGAGGTGGCGCCAGCGGCAGCATCAGGAGGAGGCCACAGAGTGGCACAATGACAGAGTGTGGAGGTGGCAGCAGTATGAGGAAGCCACTGAGTGGCACAATGACAGAGTCTGGACTCTGGAGGTAGCAGCAGTATGAGGAGGCCACCGAGTGGCCCAATAAAAAGGTCTAGAGGTGACAGCGGTATGAGAAGGCCACCGAGTGACACAATGACAGAGTCTGGAGGTGGAGGCAGCAGCAGCATCAGGAGAAAGCCACCGAGTGGCACAATGACAGAGTCTGGATGTGGCGGCAGCAGCTTAAGGAGAAAGCCACCGAGTGGCACAATGACAGAGTCTGCAGTTGGCAGCAGTATGAGGAGGCCACCAAGTGGCACAATGACAGAGTCTGCAGTTGGCAGCAGTATGAGGAGGCCACCGAGTGGCACAATGACAGAGTTTTGAGGTGGCAGCAGTATGAGGAGGCCACCAAGTGGCACAATGACAGTCTGGAGGTGGCGGCAGCAGCATCATCAGAAAGCCACCAAGTGGCACAATGACAGAGTCTGGAGTTGGCAGCAGTATGAGGAGGCCACCGAGTGGCACAATGACAGACTCTTGAGGTGGCAGCAGTATGAGGAGGCCATCGAGTGGCACAATGACAGAGTCTGCCGGTGGCGTATGTATGAGGAGGCCACCGAGTAGCTGCAGCAGAATCAGGAGGCCACAAAGTGGCACAATGACAGAGTGTAGAGGTGGCAACAGCATGAGTAGGCCACAGAGTGGCACAATGACCGAGTATGGAGGGGGCGGCAGCATGAGGAGACCACAGAGAGGCACAAAGACAGAGTCTGGATGTGGCAGCAGCATGAGGAAGCCATAGAGTGGCACAATGACAAGAGTGTGGAGGTGGCGGCAGCAGCAGCACCATCAGGAGGAGACCACAGAGTGGCCCAATGACAGAGTCTGGAAGTGGCAGCAGCATGAGGAGACCACAGAGTGGCACACTGACAGAGTGTGGTGGTGACAGCAGCATGAGGAGACCACAGAGCTGCACAATGACAGGGTGTGGAGGTGGTAGCAGCATGAGGAAGCCAAAGAGTGGCACAATGACAGAGTGTGGAGGTGGCAGAAGCATGAGCAGGTCACAGAGTGGCACAATGACCGAGTCTAGGGGTGGCGGCAGCATGAGGAGACCAAAGAGCGGCACAATGACAGAGTCTGGAGGTGGTGCCAGCGGCAGCATCAGGAGGAGGCCACAGAGTGGCACAATGACAGAGTGTGGAGGTGGCAGCAGTATGAGGAAGCCACTGAGTGGCACAATGACAGAGTCTGGACTCTGGAGGTAGCAGCAGTATGAGGAGGCCACCGAGTGGCACAATGACAGAGAGTAGAGGTGAAAGCAGTATGAAGAGGCCACCGAGTGGCACAAAGATAGAGTCTGGAGGTGGCGGCTGCAGCAGTAGCAGCATCAGGAGAAGCCACTGAGTGGCACAATGACAGAGTCTGTGTCCTTGAGGAACCGGTAGTCTCCTATTCCTGACCCCTATGCTAGAGATTGTTAGGGTCAGTAGGGCCAAGGTTCCAGTGTATGAGTCCTCCCTCCATTAGGGGGCGGTCATACGGTCAGGAGATCAGGGCTAAGATGAGGGTTGTATTGGAGGTTTTAATCTTCCCTATCCTTGCTTACAGGCCTGGTTACTTCCTTTATTCCCTTCCTTATACGGTGGGGGTTTTTTCCCACTCACCACCGTGACAGGTGTATTTTTTGAGCTGGTGCATATTATAAGAAGGTATTATTTGTATTGGCACACATTAAAAGGGAGTATTTTTTATATTGGCACATATTTTAAGGGGATATTATTTGTATTGGCACACATTATAAGGGAGTATTTTTGTACTGGTACACATTAGGGGGATTTTTCTACTGGCACACTGAGGAAGGGGTCTTTCTTGTAAATCCCCGAAACGCGTCTGGTATCCCCCCCCCACTAAGAGGAGAGGGACTGCAAGTCCGAGGAAGCCTGGAGATTATTTTATGGTCAGCGAATTGCCGGAGTATACAAACGTTACTACACGCAAGACAACCCAACCACGTGTAGCAAACAACTCTACTGGTGCCAAATTCGAATCTGAATACCAACCCTTGAGACCGGAGTTAGGAGCAACACGCCGAGTCGAGGGACTATCATCCAGCACAAAAGATCCTCGGGTAAGACCTTGCATATCCCACCTAAAGCGATCGCCTTCTACCAATACAGCGGGACGCCGCTGTGCGTATAAGCAGCTAAATTACTGTTCAAACAAACCTTTAAAGCCGCATACGCTTGGGACTTTGACTATTATATATTATATATCAATACCTATTAAAAGGACTGGTTATAGG
Source organism: Bufo bufo (assembly GCF_905171765.1). Classification (NCBI taxonomy): domain Eukaryota; kingdom Metazoa; phylum Chordata; class Amphibia; order Anura; family Bufonidae; genus Bufo; species Bufo bufo. The sequence goes on from NC_053396.1 coordinate 70,671,935, forward strand.
AGTGGATTACCGTGTATGGCACTATACATCAGAGTATGATCAGTGAACATTACTATCATTGAATATCTGAATATAACATCCTATCCTCAAAAATTCATATTTATATTGGGATCTTATCTATATCGATTTATTGTCTAATTTAATACATTTTTATTATCCCTTCGTTTTATTGTTAGTATTAACATTTTATCTTCTGTTCTTTATTTATTGCCGATATCATATTGTGTTTGTTTTACTATTTTATTGTGATATGTGTAATAAAAGATCCCTATACTTTTAGAGAGTGCCCCACTTCCATTCTTTTATACATTTATTCATATCAGACTGGGTGTTGTCTGTTAGTGGGTGCACCTCTGCTGGATCCCCATCTCATTTTAGTGCGACATTACCTATATTTATTAAATCCTGCACGATATGATGACTGAATATGCGGATGTACCGTATTTTTCGCCCCATAAGACGCACTTTTTCTCCCCCCAAAATGCAGTTTTACATTGCAAGCTGCGATGTACGAGCGAGCGGGGAGGGACTGGGAGGAGGAGCTGGGGGCCGGCAATAGTGGCGGGGCAGTGCAGTCAGTGTACTATAGCCCCGCTGCTCCAGTATAGAAATATAAAATGTCTTATTCAATTTATAGTTATTAAACATGCCCCCTCACTCCTAATAGTACCGTACATCCTAACCGCTTCAGTAGAATGCCGGCAGGCAGGCCGGGCGGCAGCGTAACTCCCTGATGTCACGTGCCTGCGCCGCCTACTTTATGAATGAAGCAGGCGGCGCAGGCAAGTGAAGTCAGTGAGTGACGCGCCGCCCGCCCGGCCTGCGTTGTACTGAAGCGGTTAGGATGTACGGTACTATTAGGAGTGAGGGGGCATGTTTAATAACTTTTAATTGAATAAGACATTTTATATTTGTATACTGGAGCGGCGGGGGGATCTGTGGATGATATTTTTATGGGGGTCATCTGTGGATGGCACAGTTATGGGCTGGGGGGTCTGTGGATGGCACTGTTATGGGCTGGGGGGGTCTGTGGATGGCACTGTTATGGGCTGGGGGGTCTTTGGATGGCACTGTTATGGGGTGGGGGGTCTGTGGATGGCACATATATAACAGTGCCACCCACAGATCCCCCCTGTAACAGTCAAAGTACATGTAGATGGGTCTGCGCTAGGTTTCCACAGGCAGGAGTTTCACTCACAGGAAGATTCTATGGAGATTCCACGATATCACCAGTGCATCTCCAATATCAATCCTGATACCGACCAGCAAATTTTTTTCTCTCCTTCAGGAGAAACAGAACATAGTGCAATACCCAGGGTGTTTAATATTCAGTAAGATTTATTGTACTTACAAACATCCATTGGTAAAAAGCGTATATAGATGCCCGACCCGGGTTTCGCCTTAGCTTCATCTGGGGCGTTACAAACTAATCAGCCGAAGCTGTGTTTTTATCCCTCCCAACTCTGATGTCATATCCGGTTTCCCGAATCAGGATTCATATATAATCGTATAAATTCATATTGATAAAACATTCGATTATTTAAAAATATCGATAAAACATTCGATTTAAAATCACAGTTTTTTTTAAATTGACGATTTTTTAAAACAATTCTATAATCAGGATTCATATATAATCGTATAAAATTCATATCGATAAAACATTTGATTATTTATATCGATGAAACATTCGATTATTTAAAATCACCGTTTTTTTATTTTTTTTATAAAATCGACAATTTCTTTTAACAATTATATAATCGTATGTAGACATTGCACACATAAAATCGCCAACACATTGCTATATTCATAAAATAGTGTCTGACTTCAATGCCAATACAAATGTGCGTGTTCTGAGATGAACATGGGCCGCACATGTGATAAGGCGTCACTTTTCATTATCATTTGTACATATTGTATCAGATCAGAAGATTGTACTTATTACCCAAATACCTACATATATATAAACATGCCTATGGTAAGGATACTATTAATCTACTAAAGACCACATAAAACCCCAATATGCTGGATCCTCTGTCAACCCACCCCACACCCAAACCACCTATTTTCCTACACATACCATACAGAAGCAACTAATGGACACTGAAATCTATCTAAGCTGGTGATTACATTCAATTCATGCTAACTGCCTTCATGTCCCATTCTATGTTGAGACCGTTAGGTTGTAGGGTGTTTAGTTCATATATCCATTTTGCTTCGATTTTATTAATCTGTTGTGCCGCATCTCCACCTCTCCAATTTTTTTGTACAAGTTCGACTCCAACAAATCTTAAACCTGCAGGATTCATTTGGTGGACTCGTTTAAAGTGAGCAGATACACTGTGTGTCTCAAGGCCTCTTTTTATATTACCTATGTGCTCACTAATCCTAGTTTTTAATTTTCTTAAGGTTCTGCCCACATATTGTAGCCTGCAGGGGCACTCTAAAACATAGATGACCCCTGCATACTCACATGATAGTTGTCCTCTCATGCGTAATTATTTTTGATTTGAGGAGGAGGATATGGTATTTTGAGTGCTGCGTTTTTTATCCATCATGGATCTGTTTTTACAGGCCGAACAGAAGCCGCACCACACAAAGTTATTTTTAGTGGACTTCTTGGTTTTTTCTTTTAGACATCCTCGTACTATTTTATTCCGTACAGTAGGTGCCCTTTTAAAAATGAAAGGTGGTTTATTTGGGATCAAAGGACCAATAACCTCGTAATTCTTCAATATTCTCCAGTTCTTCCTAATTACCTGCTTAATCTCAGGACATGAAGCTGTATACATAGTTTTAAATGCCCACTTGAATCTTTCAGTGTTTTTCTCTATAGCTGTTTTTATTCCGATATTATTTTCGCCAATTTCTCTTCTTTGATCTTGAAGTACCTCCTCATTGTAACCCTTTTCTTTAAACCTTTCAAGAATGATATTACTCTGTGTCTCATAGTCAGCCTGATGGGAGCAATTCCTTTTTATGCGTTGGAACTGACTCTTGGGGACCCCCTGTAACCATGGGCTATAATGACAGCTGGCAGCATCAATATAGCCATTCCTGTCTGTGCGTTTGAAGAAGGTTTTGGTTGTCAGACGTTGGTTGGTGATGGATATTTCCAAATCGAGGAAATTAACCCTGATTTTACTACTCTCTTCCGTAAATTTGATGTTCCATTGATTATTGTTGATGTACTGGATAAACACCATTAGAGAGGACTCGTCACCTTTCCAGATACACAGACAATCATCGATGTATCTTCTCCAAAGAATCAACATCCCTCCTGCTCCTATTTTTTGTATAATTGGGGTAATAATTTTTTTCCCCCAATAAGACATAAAAAGATTGGCGAAACTGGGTGAGAATTTCGCACCCATCGCCACACCAGACGTCTGTAAATAAAATGAGTCACTATACCAAAAATAATTATGGGTTAAACAATATTCAATACAATTTAAAATAAATTCTTTTTGTTCAATTGCCATACCCTTATCATTGTCCATGAAATATCTTACTGCCTCCAATCCCTTATCGTTAGGAATTATGGTGCAGAGTGATGAAACATCCGCTGTCATCAGATGTACATCCTCTGTCACCGTATCAACCTCATTTAGGATCTGCAGGACATGACCTGTGTCTTTGAGGTAGGATGGCGCAGTTGGCACGTACTTCTGAAGAAATATGTCCACATACTCTGAGATCCTGCTGGTAATAGATCCGATCCCAGAGACAATGGGTCTCCCTGGTGGATTTACTGGATCCTTGTGGACTTTAGGCAAATACAGTCATGTGAAAAAATTAGGACACCCTTTGAAAGCATGTGGTTTTTTGTAACATTTTTAATAAAAGGTTATTTCATCTCCGTTTCAACAATACAGAGAGATTAAAGTAATCCAACTAAACAAAGAAAACTGAAGAAAAGTCTTTTCAAGATCTTCTGTAAATGTCATTCTACAAAAATGCCTATTCTAACTGAGGAAAAAGATAGGACACCCTTGCCCCTAATAGCGAGTGTTACCTCCTTTGGCTGAAATAACTGCAGTGAGACGGTTCTTGTAGCCATCTACCAGTCTTCGACATCGGTCTGAGGAAATTTTACCCCACTCCTCAATGCAGAACTTTTTCAGCTGTGAGATGTTTGAGGGGTTTCTTGCACGTACAGCCCTTTTCAAGTCACCCCACAGCATCTCAATGGGATTCAAATCTGGACTTTGACTTGGCCATTCCAGGACTCTCCATTTCTTCTTTTTCAGCCAATCTTTGGTTGATTTACTAGTATGTTTTGGGTCATTGTCATGTTGCATGGTCCAGTTCCGCTTCAGCTTTAATTTTCTAACTGATGGTCTCACATGTTCTTCAAGCACCTTCTGATACACAGTAGAATTCATCGTGGATTCTATGATGGTGAGCTGACCAGGTCCTGCTGCAGCAAAGCAGCCCCAAACCATGACATTTCCACCTCCATGCTTCACAGTTGGTATGAGGTTCTTTTCTTGGAATGCTGTGTTTGGTTTACGCCAAACATGTCCTCTGCTGTTGTGTCCAAATAATTCAATTTTGGACTCATCTGTCCAAAGAACATTATTCCAGAAGTCCTGGTCTTTGTCAACTTTATCTCTGGCAAATATCAGTCTGGCCTCGATGTTTCTCTTGGAAAGCAAAGGTTTCCTCCTTGCACACCTCCCATGCAAGTTAAACTTGTACAGTCTCTTTCTGATTGTAGAGGCATGTACTTCTACATCAACAGTAGCCAGAGCCTGCTGTAGTTCTCGAGATGACACTTTAGGGTTTTTGGAGACCTCTTTTAGCATCTTGCGGTCTGCTCTTGGGGTGAACTTGCTGGGGCGACCAGTCCTGGGCATGTTGGCAGTTGTTTTGAAAGCCCTCCACTTGTAGACTATCTTCCGGACAGTGGAATGGCTGATTTCAAAATCTTTTGAGATCTTTTTAAATCCCTTCCCAGACTCATAGGCTGCTACAATCTTTTTTCTGAAGTCCTCTGACAGCTCTTTTGCTCTCACCATGGTGCTCACTCTCACTTCAACAGTCAGGAGCACACCAAACTAAATGTCTGAGGTTTAAATAGGGCAAGCCTCATTCAACATGCAGAGTAACGATCTACTAATTATGTGCACCTGGTGTGATATACCTGTGTGAGATCTGAGCCAATTTAAGAGGGAATACATGTGAGGGTGTCCTATCTTTTTCCTCAGTTAGAATAGGCATTTTTGTAGAATGACATTTACAGAAGATCTTGAAAAGACTTTTCTTCAGTTTTCTTTGTTTAGTTGGATTACTTTAATCTCTCTGTATTGTTGAAACGGAGATGAAATAACCTTTTATTAAAAATGTTACAAAAAACCACATGCTTTCAAAGGGTGTCCGAATTTTTTCACATGACTGTAGTAAATGAAGGGTGTAATTGGATGAGTATTATGGAGAATTCTTTTTTGTTCAAGACTCCTTTTTTTAGACCTCTATCAAGTAATATTTTTAGTTCTTTTTTATATTCGTTGATTGGGTCCTTTTTTAAAACTTTATAAGTTACCTTGTCACCTAGAATTCGTGCCATTTCTTTTTGATAACACTCCTTATTAAGAACAACTATCCCCCCCCCCCCTTATCCGCAGGTTTTATTATTATACTGGTGTTATTCTCTAAATCCCTTAAAGCATTTTTCTCTTTCCGACTGAGGTTGTTTTTTATATTTTTATTGTCTTTGATCCCTTCTACTCCTTTTATTACTCCTTTCCCCAGGACTGTGACTGTGACGAGGGGACATCCTCTGCGTCTGGAGGAAAGAAGGTTTGTACACAAACATAGAAAAGGATTCTTTACGGTAAGAGCAGTGAGACTATGGAACTCTCTGCCTGAGGAGGTGGTGATGGTGAGTACAATAAAGGAATTCAAGAGGGGCCTGGATGTGTTTCTAGAGCGTAATAATATTACAGGCTATAGCTACTAGAGAGGGGTCGTTGATCCAGGGAGTTATTCTGATTGCATGATTGGAGTCGGGAAGGAATTTTTTATTCCCCTAAAGTGGAGAAAATTGGCTTCTACCTCACAGGGTTTTTTGCCTTCCTCTGGATCAACTTGCAGGATAACAGGCCGAACTGGATGGACAAATGTCTTTTTTCGGCCTTATGTACTATGTTACTATGTTACTATGTTACTAATACATTCGTTGTCCTTATTATTTGGGTAGAATTTAGATTTATTTTTTAGGGAGGTATGCGGTTGTTGATCTGTTAGGCTACTTTCACACTTTTGTTTTTCTTTTCCGGCATAGAGTTCCGTCACAGGGGCTCTATACCGGAAAAGAACTGATCAGTTTTATCCCCATGCATTCTGAATGGAGAGTAATCCGTTCAGTTTGCATCAGGATGTCTTCAGTTCAGTCGTTTTGACTGATCAGGCAAAAGAAAAAACCGCAGCATGCTACGGTTTTCTCTCCGGCAAAAAAAAATTAAGACTTGCCTGAACGCCGGATCCGTCTTTTTTTCCCATAGGAATGAATTAGCGCCGGATCCGGCATTCAGAATACCGGAATGCCGGATCCGTCGTTCCGGCATGCGCATGCGCAGATCGGTAAAAATGTGAAAAAATGTACAAGACGGATCCGTCGGTCCGCATGACAAGCGGAGAGACGGATCCGTCCTTGCAATGCATTTGTGAGACGGATCCGCACCCGGATCCATCTCACAAATGCTTTCAGTCAGCGGCAGATTGGCGGATCATCGGAACTGCCCGCCAGATCACACTGCCGCAAGTGTGAAAGTAGCCTTAGCCCAACTTCTATTATTGGTTTGGACATCATGTATTTAAAGATGTTGAGTTTCCTTATATAACAATGTATGTCCAAATAAATTTTAAATTTGTTACCCTTATGTGTAGGGGCAAATTTTAGGCCTTTATTGAGAACGCTTTTTTCTTTTTCTTTTAAAACATAGGAACTCAGATTATATATCCCTATTTGCTCTCTCTCCCTTTCTTGGCCTGTGGACTTGCATTTTCTTTTTCCTCCTCTCTTTCCTCTATGGGTCTTTTTTTCTTCCCCGGAGTGTTTTCCCAAATCTCCTCCTTTTGTGTGTTGTCTATTGATTGGCCTTTGATTGATTGGTGGGGAAAATTTTCCAGACATATGTCCTCCGGTCTACTCTCTCCCTTTGCCCTCAGTGGTTCGGGTCTTACAATATTTCCAATCTGCTCTTTGCCTTCCTCTCCTTTCGATTGTAGAACCTTTTGTTCATTATTAATCTTAAATGGTCCCTCTCTGGTCTCCCTATATTGCCCTCTCCCATATCTCCTCCCTCCTCTACCTCCTCCTCCATATTCCTGTGGTCCCCTATAATTACCATAACCATGATCGTATTGTTGGGTATATGCATTACGTCGCGGATAATATTGATGGTAGTTATATCCATATTTAGGTGCATACGGGGATCTGGATCCATAATGTTGATGTCTAAACCTGCCTCTCCCTGTGTCATGTTGGGGTGGCAATGGCTGCATCATTATATGATCTGGTATATCCCGTTGTGTTCTTCTATTTTCATACACCTGTTTGCTAGTTTTTCCAAAATTGGCAGAGGTATCTAAGATATCCTCCTGTTTGTGTTTCTCCTCTCCTCCTTCTATTTTTTTATCCCGCCATTTGTAAACCTTATTGTTATTGTAATCTTCATTTACTTTCACATATTTTTTCTGTTTTTTCTTTATTACATCTTGTTCAACCTTTATTCTTCCATATCTTTAAATGGCAAGAGCTTGGTTTTAATGCTACCTATTTTGTTGCATAATACTGTGAGTTTGGTCTTTCTTTTTTCAATAATAAACCTGATTGCATTTAAACCACTGCTATTGACAAATTTCTCCCAATCATTTAAATCCTCATCATCAGAGTTAAATGGGAGTTGCCACCTGAGACCATCTGGGATTTTTTCTTCCACAAGGAATTTTTCCAGTGAGATAACATCCCATATGGTCCTAATTTCTTTGCAAATCAGGTGTTGCAATTCAATAAACACAACATCAATGTCATTAGACTGATGAATCTCTTTTTTTGTGTTGAACACTTCATCTATATTCAGATGTAGATTCTCTCTAAACTCAAAAATATCCATATTGTAAATACCTGATACACACAGTGGGACTAAAACAAATATAAGACACAAAGAAAGTTTCTGTGCAATATCAGGAGCGGTTAAAGCAGCAGTCCCAAAAAAAGGAGTTGTTTTAAAAAATCGTCGATATAAAAAAAAACTGTGATTTTAAATAATCAAATGTTTTATCGATATTTTTAAATAATCAAATGTTTTATCGATATGAATTTATACGATTATATATAAATCCTGATTCGGGAAACCGGATATGACATCAGAGTTGGGAGGGAAAAAAACACAGCTTCGGCTGATTAGTTTGTAACGCCCCAGATGAAGCTAAGGCGAAACCCGGGTCGGGCATCTATATACGCTTTTTACCAATGGATGTTTGTAAGTACAATAAATCTTACTGAATATTAAACACCCTGGGTATTGCACTATGTTCTGTTTCTCCTGAAGGAGAGAAAAAATTTTGCTGGTCGGTATCGGGATTGATATTGGAGATGCACTGGTGATATCGTGGAATCTCCATAGAATCTTCCTGTGAGTGAAACTCCTGCCTGTGGAAACCTAGCGCGGACCCATCTACATGTACTTTGGTTGTCTTTCTGGTTGTCTTTTTTGGGACTGCTGCTTCAACCGCTCCTGATATTGCACAGAAACTTTCTTTGTGCCCCCCTGTAACAGTGCCAGCCACAGATCCCCCTGTAACAATGCAAGCCACAGATCCCCCATAACAGTGTCCGTCACAGATCCCCCCCCATAACAGTGTCCGTCATCCACAGATCCCCCCATAACAGTGTCCGTCATCCACAGATCCCCCCATAAGTGTCCGTCATCCACAGATCCCCCCATAACAGTGTCCGTCATCCACAGATCCCCAGTAATAGTGGCATTCACAGACCACCATTAGGTCCAAACCCACCAAAAGCACACCTTTTGGTTAAAAATATTTTTTTTCTAATTTTCCTCCCCAAAAACCTAGGTGCGTCTTATGGGCCGGTGCGTCTTATAGGGCGAAAAATATACGCACTTCACTGGTGCATTTATTTCTGCTAAAAGCATTTACTGGCCTATTTCAGTACAAAAAGAAAAATATATTCTCAGTTCACTTCTGCAGTTATATGTGTTGAAAGCGTACAGAAAGAAAAAAATATACGCACTTCACTGGTGCAGTTATTTGGGGCAAAAGCATTTAGTGGCCTATTTCATTATAGAAAGAAAAACATATACGCACTTCACTGGTGCAGTTATTTGTGGCAAAAGGGTATAGTGACCTATTTCAGCACAGAAAGAAAAATATATATGCACTTACCTGCTGCATTTATTTCTGCTGAAAGCATTTACTGGCCTATTTCAGTACAAAAAAATATATATATTCTCAGTTCACTTCTGCAGTTATATGGGTTGAAAGTGAACATAAAGAAAAAATATATAATCCCTTCACTGGTGCACTTATTTGTGGCAAAAGCGTTTAGTGGCCTATTTCAGTACAGAAAGAAAAAAATATATGCACTTCATTGGTGCACTTATTTGTGGCAAAAGCATTTAGTGGCCTATTTCAGTACAGAAAGAAAAAAATATACGCACTTCACTGGTGCAGTTATTTGTGGCAAAAGCGTTTAGTGGCGTATTTCAGTATAGAAAGAAAAAATATACGCACTTCACTGGTGCAGTTATTTGTGGCAAAAGGGTATAGTGACCTATTTCAGCACAGAAAGAAAAATATATATGCACTTACCTGCTGCATTTATTTCTGCTAAAAGCATTTACTGGCCTATTTCAGTACAAAAAAAATATATATATATATATTCTCAGTTCACTTCTGCAGTTATATGGGTTGAAAGTGAACAGAAAGAAAAAAAATATAATCCCTTCACTGGTGCACTTATTTGTGGCAAAAGCGTTTAGTGGCCTATTTCAGTACAGAAAGAAAAAAATATATGCACTTCATTGGTGCACTTATTTGTGGCAAAAGCATTTAGTGGCCTATTTCAGTACAGAAAGAAACAAATATACGCACTTCACTGGTGCACTTATTTGTGGCAAAAGCACTTAGTGGCCTATTTCATTATAGAAAGAAAAAAAATATACACACTTCACTGATGCACTTATTTGTGGCAAAAGCGTTTAGTGGCCTATTTCAGTACAGAAAGAAAAATATATACGCACTTTACTGGTGCATTTATTTCTGCTGAAAGCGTTTACTGTACAAAAAGTACAGTACAAAAAGAAACATATTCTCAGTTCACTTCTGCAGTTATATGTGTTGAAAGTCTACAGAAAGAAAAAAATATACACACTTCACTGGTGCACTTATTTGTGGAAAAAGCGCTTAGTGGCCTATTTCAGTACAGAAAGAAAAATATATTCTCAGTTCACGTCAGAGGTTATATGTGTTGAAAGCATTTAGTGGCCTATTTCAGTACAAAAAGAAAAATATATTCTCAGTTCACGTCGGCGGCGGTTATATGTCTGGAAAGCGTTTAGTGAGAAAAACTTGGATTCCTGCTTCGGCTATGTCACCTTGCCACTCTGTGGTATCCTCCTGCTGCCTCTGCCATCTCCACACTATGTTACCTTACCACTCTGTGGTATCCTCCTGATGCTGCTGCTATATCCACACTATGTCAACTTGCCACTCTGTGGTGTCCTCCTGCTGCTGCTGCCGTCTCCACACTATGTCACCTTGCCACTCTGTGGTCTCCTCCTGCTGCCATCTATACACTATGCCACCTTGCCACTCTGGTATCCTCCTGATGCTACTGCCATCTCCACACTATGTCACCTTGCCACTCTGTGGTATCCTGATGCTACTGCTGCTGCCATCTTTACACTATGTCACATTGCCGCTCTGTGGTATCCTCCTGATGCTGCTACCATCTCCATACTATGTCACCTTGCCACTCTGTGGTATTCTGATGCTGCTGCTGCTACTGGCATCTCCACACTATGCCACCTTGCCACTTTGATGATGCTGCTGCCATCTCCACACTATGTCACTTTTCCACGCTGTGGTATCCTGATGCTGCTGCTGCTGCTACTACCATCTCCACACTATGTCACCTTGCCACTCTGTGGTATCCTGATTCTGCTGCCATCTCCACACTATATCACATTGCCACTCTGTGGTATCCTGATGCTGCTGCAATCTTCACACTTGGTCATCTTGCCACTCTGTGGTATCCTCCTGCTGCCATCTCCACACTATGTTACCTTGCTACTCTGTGGTATCCTCCTGATGCTTCTGCTACTACCATCTCCACACTATGTCACCTTGCAAATCTGTGGTCTCCTGATTCTGCTGCCATCTCCACGCTATGTCACCTTGCCACTCTATGGTATCCTCCTGATGCTGCTGCTACTACCATATCCACACTATGTCACCTTGCCACTCTGTGGTATCCTGATGCTGCCATCTCCACACTATATCAACCTGCCACTCTGTGGTATTCTGATGCTGCTACTGCCATCTCCACACTATGTCACCTTGCCACTCTGTGGTATCCTGACGCTGCTGCTACTGCCATCTCCACACTATGTCATCTTGCCATTCTGTGGTATCCTGATGCTGCTGCCATCTCCACACTAGGTCAACTTGCCACTCTGTAGTTTCTTGAAGCTGCGGCTGCCATCTTCACACTATGTCAACTTGCCACTATGGGGTATCCTCCTGCTGCTGCCATCTCCACATTATGGCACATTGTCACTCTGTGGTATCCTCCTGCTGCTGCCATCTCCACACTAGATCAACTTGCCACTATGTTGTATCCTGCTGCTGCTGCTGCTACTGCCATCTCCACACTATGTCACCTTGCCACTATGTGGTATCCTGGCGCTGCTGCTACTGCCATCTCCACACTATGTCATCTTGCCATTCTGTGGTATCCCGATGCTGCTGCCATTTCCACATTAGGTCACCTTGCCACTCTGTAGTATCTTGAAGCTGCGGCTGCCATCTTAACACTATGTCACCTTGCCACTATGTGGTATCCTCTTGCTGCTCCCATCTCCACACTGTGTCACCTTGTCACTCTGTGGTATCCTCCTGCTGCTGCTACTGCCATCTCCACACTATGTCACCTTGCCACTCTGTGGTATCCTCCTGCTGCCTCTGCCATCTCCACACTGTTACCTTGCCACTCTGTGGTATCCTCCTGCTGCTACTGCCATTTCCACACAATGTCAACTTGCCACTATAAGGTATCCTGATGCTGCTGCTATCTCCACACTATGTCACCTTGCCACTCTGTGGTATACTCCTGATGCTTCTGCTACTACCATCTCCACACTATGTCACCTTGCCACTCTGTGGTATCCTGATTCTGCTGCCATCTTCACACTATGTCACCTTGCCACTCTGTGGTATCCTCCTGATGCTGCTGCTACTACCATATCCACACTATGTCACCTTGCCACTCTGTGGTATCCTGATTCTGCTGCCATCTTCACACTATGTCACCTTCGACTCTGTGGTATCCTCCTGCTGCTGCTGCCATCTCCACACTATGTTACCTTGCTACTCTGTGGTATCCTCCTGATGCTTCTGCTACTACCATCTCCACACTATGTCACCTTGCAACTCTGTGGTGTCCTGATTCTGCTGCCATCTCCACACTATGTCACCTTGCCACTCTATGGTATCCTGATGCTGCTGCCATCTTCACACTATGTCACCTTGCCACTCTGTGGTATCCTCCTGATGCTGCTGCTGCCATCTCCACACTATATCAACCTGCCACTCTGTGGTATCCTAATGCTGCTGCTGCTACTGCCATCTCCACACTATGTCACCTTGCCACTCTGTGGTATCCTGACACTGCCATCTCCACACTATGTCATCTTGCCATTCTGTGGTATCCTGATGCTGCTGCCATCTCCACAATAGGTCACCTTGCCACTCTGTAGTTTCTTGAAGCTGCGGCTGCCATCTTCACACTATGTCAACTTGCCACTATGTGGTATCCTCCTGCTGCTTCCATCTCCACATTATGGCACATTGTCACTCTGTGGTATCCTCCTGCTGCTGCCATCTTCACACTATGTTACCTTGCCACTCTGTGGTATCCTCCTGCTGCTACTGCTATCTCCACACAATGTCACCTTGCCACTCTGTGGTATCCTCCTGATGCTTCTGCTACTACCATCTCCACACTATGTCACCTTGCCACTCTGTGGTATCCTGATTCTGCTGCCATCTCCACACTATGTCACCTTGCCACTCTGTGGTGTCCTGATGCTGCTGCCATCTACACACTATGTCACCTTGCCACTCTGTGGTATTCTGATGCTGCCATCTCTAGACTATGTCACCTTAACACTCTGTGGTATCCTCCTGATGCTGCTGCTATATCCACACTATGTCAACTTGCCACTCTGTGGTGTCCTCCTGCTGCTGCCGTCTCCACACTATGTCACCTTGCCACTCTGTGGTCTCCTGCTGCCATCTATACACTATGCCACCTTGCCACTCTGGTATCCTCCTGATGCTACTGCTACTGCCATCTCCACACTATATCACCTTGCCACTCTGTGGTAACCTGATGCTACTGGTGCTGCCATCTTTACACTATGTCACCTTGCCGCTCTGTGGTATCCTCCTGATGCTGCTACCATCTCCACACTATGTCACCTTGCCACTCTGTGGTATTCTGATGCTGCTGCTGCTACTGGCATCTCCACACTATGTCACCTTGCCACTCTGATGATGCTGCTGCCATCTCCACACTATGTCACCTTTCCACTCTGTGGTATCCTGTTGCTGCTGCTGCTACTGCTATCTCTACACTATGTCAGCTTGCCACTCTGTGGTATCCTCCTGCTGCTGCCATCTCCACACTATGTCACCTTGCCACTCTGTGGTATCCTGATGCTGCTGACATCTCCACACTAGATCAACTTACCACTATGTGGTATCTTGATGCTGCTGCTGCTACTGCCATCTCCACACTATGTCACCTTGCCACTCTGTGGTATCCTGACGCTGCTGCTACTGCCATCTCCACACTATGTCATCTTGCCATTTTGTGCTATCCTGATGCTGCTGCCATTTCCACACTAGGTCACCTTGCCACTCTGTAGTATCTTGAAGCTGCTGCTGCCATCTTCCCACTATGTCACCTTGTCACTCTGTGGTATCCTCCTGCTGCTGCTACTGCCATCTCCACACTGTCACCTTGCCACTCTGTGGTATCCTCCTGCTGCCTCTGCCATCTCCACACTATGTTACCTTGCCACTCTGTGGTATCCTCCTGCTGCTACTGCCATTTCCACACAATGTCACCTTGCCACTCTAAGGTATCCTGATGCTGCTGCTGCCATCTCCACACTATGTCACCTTGCCACTCTGTGGTATACTTCTGATGCTTCTGCTACTACCATCTCCACACTATGTCACCTTGCCACTCTGTGGTATCCTGATTCTGCTGCCATCTCCACACTATGTCACCTTGCCACTCTGTGGTATCCTGATGCTGCTGCCATCTTCACACTATGTCACCTTGCCACTCTGTGGTATCCTCCTGATGCTGCTGCTACCATATCCACACTATGTCACCTTCCACTCTGTGGTATCCTCCTGCTGCTGCTGCCATCTCCACACTATGTTGCCTTGCTACTCTGTAGTATCCTCCTGATGCTTCTGCTACTACCATCTCCACACTATGTCACCTTGCAACTCTGTGGTGTCCTGATTCTGCTGCCTTCTCCACACTATGTCACCTTGCCACTCTATGGTATCCTGATGCTGCTGCCATTTTCACACTATGTCACCTTGCCACTCTGTGGTGTCCTCCTGATGCTGCTGCTACTACCATATCCACACTATGTCACCTTGCCACTCTGTGGTATCCTGATGCTGCTGCTGCCATCTCCACACTATATCAACCTGCCACTCTGTGGTATCCTGATGCTGCTGCTGCTACTGCCATCTCCACACTATGTCACCTTGCCACTCTGTGGTATCCTGACGCTGCTGCTACACTGCCATCTCCACACTATGTCATCTTGCCATTCTGTGGTATCCTGATGCTGCTGCCATCTCCACACTAGGTCACCTTGCCACTCTGTAGTTTCTTGAAGCTGCGGCTGCCATCTTCACACTGTCAACTTGCACTATGTGGTATCCTCCTGCTGCTTCCATCTCCACACTGTCACCTTGCCACTCTGTAGTATCTTGAAGCTGCTGCTGCCATCTTCACACTATGTCACCTTGTCACTCTGTGGTATCCTCCTGCTGCTGCTACTGCCATCTCCACACTGTCACCTTGCCACTCTGTGGTATCCTCCTGCTGCCTCTGCCATCTCCACACTATGTTACCTTGCCACTCTGTGGTATCCTCCTGCTGCTACTGCCATTTCCACACAATGCCACCTTGCCACTCTAAGGTATCTTGATGCTGCTGCTGCCATCTCCACACTATGTCACCTTGTCACTCTGTGGTATACTTCTGATGCTTCTGCTACTACCATCTCCACACTATGTCACCTTGTCACTCTGTGGTATCCTGATGCTGCTGCCATCTTCACACTATGTCACCTTGCCACTCTGTGGTTTCCTCCTGATGCTGCTGCTACTACCATATCCACACTATGTCACCTTCCACTCTGTGGTATCCTCCTACTGCTGCTGCCATCTCCACACTATGTTATCTTGCTACTTTGTGGTATCCTCCTGATGCTGCTGCTACTACCATATCCACACTATGTCACCTTCCACTCTGTGGTATCCTCCTGCTGCTGCCATCTCCACACTATGCTGCCATCTCCAAACTCTGTGGTGCTTTGATTCTGCTGCCTTCTCCACACTATGTCACCTTGCCACTCTATGGAGTCCTGATGCTGCTGCCATCTTCACACTATGTCACCTTGCCACTCTGTGGTATCCTCCTGATGCTGCTGCTACTACCATATCCACACTATGCCACCATGCCACTCTGTGGTATCCTGATGCTGCTGCTGCCATCTCCACACTATATCAACCTGCCACACTGTGGTATCCTTATGCTGCTGCTACTGCCATCTCCACACTATGTCACCTTGCCTCTCTGTGGTATCCTGACGCTGCTGCTACACTGCCATCTCCACACTATGTCATCTTGCCATTCTGTGGTATCCTGATGCTGCTGCCATCTCCACACTAGGTCACCTTGCCACTCTGTAGTTTCTTGAAGCTGCGGCTGCCATCTTCACACTGTCAACTTGCCACTATGTGGTATCCTCCTGCTGCTTCCATCTCCACACTGTCACCTTGCCACTCTGTGGTATCCTCCTGCTGTCTCTACCATCTCCACATTATGTTACCTTGCCACTCTGTGGTATCCTCCTGCTGCTACTGTCATTTCCACACAATGTCACCTTGCCACTCTAAGGTATCCTGATGCTGCTGCTGCCATCTCCACACTATGTCACCTTGCCTCTCTGTGGTATACTCCTGATGCTTCTGCTACTACCATCTCCACACTATGTCACCTTGCCACTCTGTGGTATCCTGATTCTGCTGCCATCTCCACACTATGTCACCTTGCCACTCTGTGGTGTCCTGATGCTGCTGCCAACTACACACTATGTCACCTTGCCACTCTGTGGTATTCTGATGCTGCCATCTCTAGACTATGTCACCTTGCCACTCTATGGTATCCTGATGCTGCTGCCATCTTCACACTATGTCACCTTGCCACTCTGTGGTATCCTCCTGATGCTGCTGCTACTACCATATCCACACTATGTCACCTTGCCACTCTGTGGTATCCTGATGCTGCTGCTGCCATCTCCACACTATATCAACCTGCCACACTGTGGTATCCTTATGCTGCTGCTACTGCCATCTCCACACTATGTCACCTTGCCTCTCTGTGGTATCCTGACGCTGCTGCTACACTGCCATCTCCACACTATGTCATCTTGCCATTCTGTGGTATCCTGATGCTGCTGCCATCTCCACACTAGGTCACCTTGCCACTCTGTAGTTTCTTGAAGCTGCGGCTGCCATCTTCACACTGTCAACTTGCCACTATGTGGTATCCTCCTGCTGCTTCCATCTCCACACTGTCACCTTGCCACTCTGTGGTATCCTCCTGCTGCCTCTACCATCTCCACATTATGTTACCTTGCCACTCTGTGGTATCCTCCTGCTGCTACTGCCATTTCCACACAATGTCACCTTGCCACTCTAAGGTATCCTGATGCTGCTGCTGCCATCTCCACACTATGTCACCTTGCCTCTCTGTGGTATACTCCTGATGCTTCTGCTACTACCATCTCCACACTATGTCACCTTGCCACTCTGTGGTATCCTGATTCTGCTGCCATCTCCACACTATGTCACCTTGCCACTCTGTGGTGTCCTGATGCTGCTGCCAACTACACACTATGTCACCTTGCCACTCTGTGGTATTCTGATGCTGCCATCTCTAGACTATGTCACCTTGTCACTCTGTGGTATCCTCCTGATGCTGCTGCTACTACCATATCCACACTATGTCACCTTGCCACTCTGTGGTATCCTCCTGCTGCTGCCATCTCCACACTATGTCACCTTGCCACTCTGTGGTCTCCTCCTGCTGCCATCTCCACACTATGCTACCTTGCCACTCTGTGGTATCCTCCTGATGCTGCTGCTACTACCATATCCACACTATGTCACCTTGCCACTCTGTGGTATCCTCCTATTGCTGCCATCTCCACACTATGTCACCTTGCCACTCTGTGGTATCCTCCTGATGCTACTGCCATCTCCACACTATTTCACCTCGCCACTCTGTGGTATCTTGATGCTGCTTCTGCCATCTTTACAATATGCCACCTTGCCACTCTGTGGTATCCTCCTGAGGCTGCTACCATCTCCACACTATGTCACCTTGCCACTCTGTGGTATCCTGATGCTGCTGCTGCTATTGCCATCTCCACACTTTGTCACCTTGCCACTCTGATGATGCTTCCACCATTTCCACACTTTGTCACCTTTGCACTCTGTGGTATCCTGATGCTGCTGTTGCTACTGCCGTCTCCACACTATGTCACCTTGCCACTCTGTGGTATCCTGCTGCTATCTCCACACTATGTCATTGTGCCACTCTGTGGCCTCCTCCTGATGCTGCTGCCACCACCTCCACACTCTGTCATTGGTACACTCTGCGGACCCCTCCATGCTGCTGCCAACTCCAGACTCTGTCATTGTGCCACTCTGTGGCCTCCTTCTGATGCTGCTGCTGCCACCTCCACACTCTATGGTCTCCTCATGCTGCTTACACCTCATCAATATGTCATGGGTCCACTCTGTGGACTTCTCATGCTGTTCCCACCCTCCCCACTTCACTATTTTGGCTTTCGGCCTGGCTGACATCATCATTTATTTGACTTTTCTTCTGATCTGTCAAAAGTAAGGAAAAATGAGACACACAACAGATCCTGTCTGTGTAGCAGCTTTAAGGCCTGTATGGGCCCATCAGAATTGGCTTATTATTTGGTAGCCAAAAGCAGGAGTGGGTACAAAACACAGAAGACATGCAAATATTATATTCACATGTCATCTCTGTTTTAGATCCACTCCTGTTTTTTTTGGGCATTAGAAATACTGATGGATTATTGAGCAACTGCTGACCGAGTGAAGGTGTATGCTCCACAGACAGGATCAGTTTTTTTGTGGGTTATTGTTCTGACGGACCAGAGGAAGGGAAAATCAATCAGTGACGTAAACACAAACTTACTGCTGAAACCCCCTCCACTCTGTCGGGGGGGCTCTACTTGTATAAGCGTTTAATAGAACAGGTTCTGTAGACATCTATGTGGAATCAGCTGGCGACTGTGTAAAAGGAGTGTGCTTTTTCTTGGTGCTAACATCGAACTGTAAGGCTGAGTTCATACTTGAGTCAGTTTTGGCCCCGTGACTGCCCAAATAAGTGAAGTGTGCAGTGATTCTAAGAGCGACGCCTGTCATCTGCATGTCATACGGACTCACAGCATTATTTCCTTACCATAGCAGACTCCCTATGCGTGTTACTGCAAGGCACAGTGTTCTACACTACTATAAAGGCTCTCAGCAGCCAGGAAATAGCCGTTTTTAACATAATTTGCCGCAAATATATTTGGATCGAACCAAAAAATTAGGCGAACCGGCGAATCGAATTTTTGAAAAATTCGCTCATCTCTAGTACTCAGTCTCCACATACACACAGTTTAACGCCAGGTTTCCATAACAACCCAGCAATTTTTGTTCACTGCTGTAGGTCAGCTTTAAAGGGTCAGAGGGGCTGTGGATGACACTGTTAAGTGGGTGGTGTGTTGTGGAAATCACTGTTAAGGATATGGGGTACTGTGGAGGTCACTAATAAAGGGGCGGCCGCTGTGTAGGTCGCTGTTAAGGGGTCGAGATGCTGTGAAGGTCACTGTTAAAGGGGAGGGTGCTGTAGATGTCTCTGTTAAGGGGACGGCCCGCTATGGAGGTCAGTGCAAAGGGTGGGGTGTTGTGAAGGTCACATTTTAAGGGCATGGAGCTCTGTGGAAGTCACTGCTAAGGGGGTATGTTATTGTGGAAATCACTGTTAAAGAGACGGGGTACTGTGGAGGTCAAAAATAAAGGGCTGGCTGCTGTGGAGGTCACTGTTAAAGGGGCAGGCTCTTTGGAGATTACTGTTAAGGGGGTGGGGACTGTGGAGGTCACTATTAGAGGGGCAGCTGTTGTGGAGGCCACTGTTAAAGGGGTGGGCACTGTAGAGGCTACTATTAAAAGGGCAGCGGGGTACTGTGAGGTCACTGTTAAGGCAAAGGGCTACTGTAAGTTATTGTTAAGGGAGTGGGGTACTGTGAGGTCATTGTTAAGGGAGCGGGGTACTGTGGCAGTCACTGTAAAGGGGCAGTTGCTGTGGAGATCTCTGTTAAGGGGGCAGGGAATAGTGGAGGTCATAGTTAAGGGGGACTATAACCTGTCAGTGTTAAGGAGCGGGTGCTGTAGAGGTCACTGTTAAGGTGGCATGCTCCTGTGGAGGTCACTGTCAAGGAGACGGGCCCCTGTGGAGGTCACTGTCAAGGGGGTGGGGTGCTGTGGAACTCACTGTTAAAGGGGCAGGCTGCTGTCCAGGTCAATGATAAGAGGGTGGGCTGCTGTGGCGGTCCCATTTTAAGGAGGCGGGGCACTGTGGGGGGGGGTCAGTGTTAAGGGGTGGAGGGATGTGGAGGTCACTGTTAAGGTGGCGGGGTGCTGTGGAGGTCACTGTTATAGGGGATACTGTGGATTTCTTATAACGACACACCCAAACATTAAATTAAATAGATGAAATACACTGCTCAAAAAAATAAAGGGAACACTTAAACAACACAATGTAACTCCAAGTCAATCACACTTCTGTGAAATCAAACTGTCCACTTAGGAAGCAACACTGAGTGACAATCAATTTCACATGCTGTTGTGCAAATGGGATAGACAACAGGTGGAAATTATAGGCAATTAGCAAGACACCCCCAATAAAGGAGTGGTTCTGCAGGTGGTGACCACAGACCACTTCTCAGTTCCTATGCTTCCTGGCTGATGTTTTGGTCACTTTTGAATGCTGGCGGTGCTTTCACTCTAGTTGTAGAATGAGACGGAGTCTACAACCCACACAAGTGGCTTAGGTAGTGCAGCTTATCCAGGATGGCACATCAATGCGAGCTGTGGCAAGAAGGTTTGCTGTGTCTGTCAGCGTAGTGTCCAGAGCATGGAGACGCTACCAGGAGACAGGCCAGTACATCAGGAGACGTGGAGGAGGCCATAGGAGGGCAACAACCCAGCAGCAGGACCGCTACCTCCGCCTTTTTGCAAGGAGGAACAGGAGGAGCACTGCCAGAGCCCTGAAAAATGAACTCCAGCAGGCCACAAATGTGCATGTGTCTGCTCAAACGGTCAGAAACAGACTCCATGAGGGTGATATGAGGGCCCGACGTCCACAGGTGGGGGTTGTGCTTACAGCCCAACACCGTGCCGGACGTTTGGCATTTGCCAGAGAACACCAAGATTGGAAAATTCGCCACTGGCGCCCTGTGCTCTTCACAGATGAAAGCAGGTTCACATTGAGCACATGTGACAGACGTGACAGAGTCTTGAGACGCCGTGGAGAACGTTCTGCTGCCTGCAACATCCTCCAGCATGATCGGTTTGGCATTGGGTCAGTAATGGTGTGGGGTGTCATTTCTTTGGAGGGCCGCACAGCCCTCCATGTGCTCGCCAGAGGTAGCCTGACTGCCATTAGGTACCGAGATGAGATCCTCAGACCCCTTGTGAGACCATATGCTGGTGCGGTTGGCCCTGGGTTCCTCCTAATGCAAGACAATGCTAGACCTCATGTGGCTGGAGTGTGTCAGCAGTTCCTGCAAGACGAAGGCATTGATGCTATGGACTGGCCCGCCCGTTCCCCAGACCTGAATCCAATTGAGCACATCTGGGACATCATGTCTCGCTCTATCCACCAACGTCACGTTGCACCACAGACTGTCCAGGAGTTGGCAGATGCTTTAGTCCAGGTCTGGGAGGAGATCCCTCAGGAGACCGTCCGCCACCTCATCAGGAGCATGCACAGGCGTTGTAGGGAAGTCATACAGGCACGTGGAGGCCACACACTACTGAGCCTCATTTTGACTTGTTTTAAGGACATTACATCAAAGTTGGATCAGCCTGTAGTGTGTTTTTCCACTTTAATTTTGAGTGTGACTCCAAATCCAGACCTCCATGGGTTGAAAAATTTGATTTCCATTTTTTTTATTTTTGTGTGATTTTGTTGTCAGCACATTCAACTATGTAAAGAACAAAGTATTTCAGAAGAATATTTAATTAATTCAGATCTAGGATGTGTTATTTTTGTGTTCCCTTTATTTTTTTGAGCAGTGTATATTAGTGTGAAGCCAAGTCCTTCTGCTAGCATAAGTATATAGAGAGGAAGCTACACAACAGTCACTGGTTGTACTACCAGCTGAGGTGTGGACCCGGCCTCAGGATGACACATGTATATATGTATATAGAGAGGAAGCTACACAGCGGTCACTGGTTGTTCTACAAGCTAAGGTGTGGACCCGGCCACAGGGTGACACATGTATATGTGTAGAGAGAGGAAGCTACATAGCGGTCACTGGTTGTAGTACCAGCTGAGGTGTTGACCCGGCCCCAGGGTGACACATGTATATGTATATAGAGAGGAAGCTACACAGCGGTCAATGGTTGTGGTACAGGTTGAGGTGTGGGCCTGGCCCCAGGGTGACACATGTGTGTATATTAGGGCTGCAACGAGTACTCAACTAAATCGAGTTATTCGACAAGAAAAAATCCTCGATGCAAATTTTTTCATTGAGGATTCGTTTGCGTCATGTAACCACGGAGCGGGAGTGAAGGGCTTGCTATTTCTTCCACTGCGCTCGGAATACTCACCTTTCCAGCAGGGGGCCTACGGACACTCCACAACACGTCCATGGTCCCACTCTGCACTGACCTCCTGACATATGCACGCCGTGACCTGGCGCGCTGTGTGACGTCAGGCGTAGAGCAGCGCGGAACGATGGAGTTCGGCGGCACCCCTGCTGGAAAGGTAAGTTGGTGCGACTAAGGGTACTTTCACACTAGCATTATTCTTTTCTGGTATTGAGTTCCGTCAAAGGGGCTCAATACCGGGAAAAAATGCTTCAATTTTATCCTAATGCATTGTGAATGGAAAGCATTCCATTCAGTATGCATCAGGATGTCTTCAGTTCAATCCCTTTACGGCATTTGGCCTGAGAAAATACCGCAGCATGCTACAGTATTTTCTTTAGACAAAATTCCGGAATGCTCAATCCGTCATTCATTCCCATTAAAATGTATTAATGCCGGATCCGGTAACAAGTGTTCCAGAAAACCATGCGCACAGCTTTAAAAAAGCAAAAAAAATTAATAACGAATAATTTTTTTCGGATGACACCAGAAAGACGGATCCGGAATTTCAATGCATTTGTCAGCGTATCCGTCTACAAATGATATCCGTTTGCATATGGATTTCCGGATCCGGCAGGCAGTTCCGGCGACGGAACTGCCTGCCGGATCCTAACAACACAAGTGTGAAAGTACCCTAAGGCAGGGCGTCCGGAGTGCACAGCGTCATAGCAACCAATGACGCTGTGCACTCGGGGTGTCAGGTGGAGTAGGGGGGAAGAGCTGCTGGCACAAGGGGGAGAGCTGCTGGCACAAGGGGGGAGAGCTGATGGCACAAGGGGGGAGAGCAGATGGCACAAGGGGGGAGAGCAGATGGCACAAGGGGGAGAGCTGAAGGCACTGAGATGGAGGAGAACTGATGGCACTAAGGTGGGGGAGAACTGATGGCACTGGGTGGAGAGAGCTGAAGGCACTGGGGGAGTGGAGCTGATGGCACTGGGGTGGGGGAGAGCTGATGGCACTGGGGTGGGGAGAGCTGATGGCATTGGGGGAACGGAGCTGATGGTACTGGGGGAAGGGAGCTGATGGTACTGGGGGAACGGAGCTGATGGCACTGGGGGATAGTCTAGCTGATGGCACCAGGGGGAACTGATGCACTTGGGCTGATCGCACAGGGGGGAAAGAAGGGTGTTGGGGACAGATGGTAGGGGTCTGATGAGTTTTTATAAAGGAAAACAGTCTATTAATTCATTTTTTCTTATTAGATTACTTGATTAATCGTAAAAAAATAATCGATAAAATACTCGATTTCTAAAATAATGTTTACTGCAGCCCTAGTGTATGTATATATATATATATATATATATATATATATATATACACACAGTTGCAAGAAAAAATATGTGAACCCTCTGGAATGATATGGATTTCTGCACAAATTGGTCATAAAATGTGATCTGATCTTCATCTAAGTCACAACAATAGACAATCACAGTCTGCTTAAACTAATAACACACAAAGAATTAAATGTTACCATGTTTTTATTGAACACACCATGTAAACATTCACAGTGCAGGTGGAAAGAGTATGTGAACCCCTAGACTAATGACATCTCCAAGAGCTAATTGGAGTGAGGTGTCAGCCAACTGGAGTCCAATCAATGAGATTGGAGGTGTTGGTTACAGCTGCCCTGCACTATAAAAAACACACACCAGTTCTGGGTTTGCTTTTCACAAGAAGCATTGCCTGATGTGAATGATGTCTCGCACAAAAGAGCTCTCAGAAGACCTACGATTAAGAATTGTTGACTTGCATAAAGCTGGAAAGGGTTATAAAAATATCTCCAAAAGCCTTGCTGTTCATCAGTCCACGGTAAGACAAATTGTCCATAAATGGAGAAAGTTCAGCACTGCTGCTACCATCCCTAGGAGTGGCCGTCTGTAAAGATGACTACAAGAGCACAGCGCAGACTGCTCAATGAGGTGAAGAAGAATCCTAGAGTGTCAGCTAAAGACTTACAAAAGTCTCTGAGGAAGCCACTGCTGTCCAAAAAAAACACTGATGCACGTTTACAGTTTGCACAAGAGCACCTGGATGTTCCACAGCAGTACTGGCAAAATATTCTGTGGACAGATAATACCAAAGTTGAGTTGTTTGGAAGAAACACACAACACTATGTGTGGAAAAAAAAGGCACAGCACACCAACATCAAAACTTCATCCCAACTGTGAAGTATGGTGCGTCAGGGCCTGGACAGATTGCTATCATCGAAGGAAAAACAAATTCACAAGTTTATCAAGACATTTTGCAGGAGAACTTAAGGCCATCTGTCCACCAGATGAAGCTCAACAGAAGATGGGTGTTGCAACAGGACAACTACCCAAAGCATAAAAGTAAATTAACAACAGAATGGCTTAAACAGAAGAAAATACGCCTTCTGGAGTGGCCCAGTCAGAGTCCTGACCTGAACTCGATTAAGATGCTGTGGCATGACCTCAAGAAAGCGATTCACACCAGACATCCCAAGAATATTGCTGAACTGAAACAGTTCTGTAAAGAGGAATGGTCAAGAATTACTTCTGACCGTTTTGCACGTCTGATCTGCAACTACAGGAAACATTTGGGTGAAGTTATTGCTGCCAAACGAGGTTCAACCAGTTATTAAATCCAAGGGATCACATACTTATTCCACCTGCACTGTGAATGTTTACATGGTGTGTTCAATAAAAACATGGTAACAATTATTTGTGTGATCTTAATTTAAGCAGACTGATTGTCTAATGTGATTTAGATGAAGATCAGATCACATTTTATGACCAATTTGTGCAAAAATCCATATCATTCCAAAGGGTTCACATACTTTTTCTTGCAACTGTATATATATATATATATACACTGCTCAAAAAAATAAAGGGAACACTTAAACAACACAATGTAACTCCAAGTCAATCACACTTCTGTGAAATCAAACTGTCCACTTAGGAAGCAACACTGAGTGACAATCAATTTCACATGCTGTTGTGCAAATGGTATAGACAACAGGTGGAAATTATAGGCAATTAGCAAGACACCCCCAATAAAGGAGTGGTTCTGCAGGTGGTGACCACAGACACTTCTCAGTTCCTATGCTTCCTGGCTGATGTTTTGGTCACTTTTGAATGCTAGCGGTGCTTTCACTCTAGTGGTAGCATGAGACGGAGTCTACAACCCACACAAGTGGCTCAGGTAGTGCAGCTTATCCAGGATGGCACATCAATGCGAGCTGTGGCAAGAAGGTTTGCTGTGTCTGTCAGCGTAGTGTCCAGAGCATGGAGGCGCTACCAGGAGACAGGCCAGTACATCAGGAGACGTGGAGGAGGCCGTAGGAGGGCAACAACCCAGCAGCAGGACCGCTACCTCCGCCTTTGTGCAAGGAGGAACAGGAGGAGCACTGCCAGAGCCCTGAAAAATGACCTCCAGCAGGCCACAAATGTGCATGTGTCTGCTCAAACGGTCAGAAACAGACTCCATGAGGGTGTTATGAGGGTCCGACGTCCACAGGTGGGGGTTGTGCTTACAGCCCAACACCGTGCCGGACGTTTGGCATTTGCCAGAGAACACCAAGATTGGCAAATTCGCCACTGGCGCCCTGTGCTCTTCACAGATGAAAGCAGGTTCACACTGAGCACATGTGACAGACGTGACAGAGTCTGGAGACGCCGTGGAGAACGTTCTGCTGCCTGCAACATCCTCCAGCATGACCAGTTTGGCATTGGGTCAGTAATGGTGTGGGGTGGCATTTCTTTGGAGGGCCGCACAGCCCTCCATGTGCTCGCCAGAGGTAGCCTGACTGCAATTAGGTACCGAGATGAGATCCTCAGACCCCTTGTGAGACCATATGCTGGTGCGGTTGGCCCTGGGTTCCTCCTAATGCAAGACAATGCTAGACCTCATGTGGCTGGAGTGTGTCAGCAGTTCCTGCAAGATGAAGGCATTGATGCTATGGACTGGCCCGCCCGTTCCCCAGACCTGAATCCAATTGAGCACATCTGGGACATCATGTCTCGCTCTATCCACCAACGTCACGTTGCACCACAGACTGTCCAGGAGTTGGCAGATGCTTTAGTCCAGGTCTGGGAGGAGATACCTCAGGAGACCATCCGCCACCTCATCAGGAGCATGCACAGGCGTTGTAGGGAGGTCATACAGGCACGTGGAGGCCACACACAATACTGAGCCTCATTTTGACTTGTTTTAAGGACATTACATCAAATTTGGATCAGCCTGTAGTGTGTTTTTCCACTTTAATTTTGAGTGTGACTCCAAATCCAGACCTCCATGGGTTAAAAAATTTGATTTCCATTATTTTATTTTTGTGTGATTTTGTTGTCAGCACATTCAACTATGTAAAGAACAAAGTATTTCAGAAAAATATTTAATGAATTCAGATCTAGGATGTGTTATTTTTGTGTTCCCTTTATTTTTTTGAGCAGTGTATATATATATATATATATATATAACAGAAGCTACACAACCCAGGTCACCGTTAAAGGGGTGCCCACTGTTAAAGGGGAGGCCACCGTTAAAGGGGAGGCCACTGTGAAAGTCACTGTTAAAGGGGCAGTCACCGTTAAAGGGGCGGCCATTGTAAAAGTCACTGTTAAAGGGGTGGTCACCGTTAAAGGGGCGGCCACTGTGAAAGTCTCTGTTAAAGGGGCGGTCACCGTTAAAGGGGCGGCCACTGTGAAAGTCTCTGTTAAAGGAGCGGTCACCGTTAAAGGGGCGACCACTGTGAAAGTCACTGTTAAAGGGGCGTTAACCATCAAAGGGGCGGCCATTGTGAAAGTTGCTGTTAAAGGAGCGGTCACCGTTAAAGGGACAGCCAGGAGGTGCTGTTCCGTTATTTTGGATATATATATATATACACTGCTCAAAAAAATAAAGGGAACACAAAAATAACACATTCTAGATCTGAATTAATTAAATATTCTTCTTTACATAGTTGAATGTGCTGACAACAAAATCACACAAAAATAAAAAAATGGAAATCAAATTTTTTAACCCATGGAGGTCTGGATTTGGAGTCACACTCAAAATTAAAGTGGAAAAACACACTACAGGCTGATCCAACTTTGATGTAATGTCCTTAAAACAAGTCAAAATGAGGCTCAGTAGTGTGTGTGGCCTCCACAAGCCTGTATGACCTCCCTACAATGCCTGTGCATGCTCCTGATGAGGTGGCGGTCGGTCTCCTGAGGGATCTCCTCCCAGACCTAGACTAAAGCATCTGCCAACTCCTGGAAGTCTGTGGTGCAACGTGACGTTGGTGGAGGTAGCGGTCCTGCTGCTGGGTTGTTGCCCTCCTATGGCGTCCTCCACATCTCCTGATGTACTGGCCTGTCTCCTGGTAGCGCCTCCATGCTCTGGACACTACGCTGACAGACAAAGCAAACCTTCTTGCCACAGCTCGCATTGATGTGCCATCCTGGATAAGCTGCACTACCTGAGCCACTTGTGTGGGTTGTAGACTCTGTCTCATGCTACCACTAGAGTGAAAGCACCGCCAGCAGTCAAAAGTGACCAAAACATCAGCCAGGAAGCATAGGAATTGAGAAGTGGTCTGTGGTTACCACCTGCAGAACCACTCCTTTATTGGGGGTGTCTTGCTAATTGCCTATAATTTCCACCTGTTGTCTATACCATTTGCACAACAGCATGTGAATTTGATTGTCACTCAGTGTTGCTTCCTAAGTGGACAGTTTGATTTCACAGAAGTGTGATTGACTTGGAGTTACATTGTGTTGTTTAAGTGTTTCCTTTATTTTTTTGAGCAGTGTATATACACTCACCTAAAGAATTATTAGGAACACCATACTAATACGGTGTTGGACCCCCTTTTGCCTTCAGAACTGCCTTAATTCTACGTGGCATTGATTCAACAAGGTGCTGATAGCATTCTTTAGAAATGTTGGCCCATATTGATAGGATAGCATCTTGCAGTTGATGGAGATTTGAGAGATGCACATCTAGGGCACAAAGCTCCCGTTCCACCACATCCCAAAGATGCTCTATTGGGTTGAGATCTGGTGACTGTGGGGGCCATTTTAGTACAGTGAACTCATTGTCATGTTCAAGAAACCAATTTGAAATGATTCGATCTTTGTGACATGGTGCATTATCCTGCTGGAAGTAGCCATCAGAGGATGGATACATGTTCTCATTCTGTTTACGCCACATTCGGACTCTACCATTTGAATGTCTCAACAGAAATCGAGGCTCATCAGACCAGGCAACATTTTTCCAGTCTTCAACAGTCCAATTTTGGTGAGCTCATGCAAATTGTAGCCTCTTTTTCCTATTTGTAGTGGAGATGAGTGGTTCCCGGTGGGGTCTTCTCCTGTTGTAGCCCATCCGCCTCAAGGTTGTGCGTGTTGTGGCTTCACAAATGCTTTGCTGCATACCCCGGTTGTAACGAGTGGTTATTTCAGTCAACGTTGCTCTTCTATTAGCTTGAATCAGTCGGCCCATTCTCCTCTGACCTCTAGCATCCACAAGGCATTTTCGCCCACAGGACTGCCGCATACTGGATGTTTTTCCCTTTTCACACCATTCTTTGTAAACCCTAGAAATGGTTGTGCGTGAAAATCCCAGTAACTGAGCAGATTGTGAAATACTCAGACCGGCCCGTCTGGCACCAACAACCATGCCACGCTCAAAATTGCTTAAATCACCTTTCTTTCCCATTCTGACATTCAGTTTGGAGTTCAGGAGTTTGTCTTGACCAGGACCACACCTCTAAATGCATTGAAGCAACTGCTATGTGATTGGTTGACTAGATAATTGCATTAATGAGAAATAGAACAGGTGTTCCTATTAATTCTTTAGGTGAGTGTATATATATATATATACACTGAACAAAAATATAAGCCTGTGGTTATACAGGGAGCTATGTGATATATATTTTTGCATAATTATTGTTTTATTACTGTTAATTTTATTTCTATATAATTAATACTGCCACGATTACCACTATATCTAACCCTCCCCCTCTTTCCCCTTTTCTCCACTCCCCCTTTGCCTTGTAGTTTTATCTTATATAGTATGGTCCAATAATGTGAAGGGGAGGCTTTCCACTATTGGAACGCACCTCCAATACTTTATGCCACATGACTTAATTCCGACACTTAGTGTCACATGATAGATGAAGGGGCAACACCTCCAGTTCACCCGAGTAGCGCCGCTAGTAGCTTGCGTTCCACCGCTGGAACGCATACCGGATGCGCATAATCACGTGACCGGAAGTACATCCCCGGCACCGAGCTGTGAGTTGCGTACCCGATGACCTACTGGTTCCTTCTACACTTGATATATACCACCTATCTATATCTACATCAGCCTATGTATTTTTTTGTTTGTTTGTTCTTCATTGTAGTCATTGTTTAGTTTATATTTAAGCCAATTCAAACCGGAAGCTATGCGATCCAAGAGTGGAACGCACTTCTGGTTCCGGGTTATGTGATTGGGAGGAAGTGTTCAGAACCAGTAGAATGCCCTTAAGTGTTTTATTTACATATATAAATGGGTCACTGTTTGTCTGATTTTATATGCTCCTGAGGAAGGGGTCTTTGTACACCCCGAAACGCGTAAAGCTAATTCATCTATTAAAGGATACCTTGATCAGCAATTGAAGTCCACCGGGTCATCTATATACGAGACCACAAGGAGATCTAACACTCTACAGGCGATCTCGGCGAGGGGGAGTTTAATGGGGTCAAGTCTCTTGAGTTTTATCTTGCGCCACCCCTCCTGGTGAAGTGAGTATAAACTCATGTGAATATATGATTTTAATTGAAGCACGATAGTGTGTTAGCAATATACAATTTGATATGTTGTTTTGTATGTATGTATCTATTTTACTATTCATTTTCTGGTATGCACTCACAATAATTCTGCGGTAATAGCACCTCACTCCAACTGAGATTAGCACTCCGTGGATCTTTAAATATTTCCAGCATCCTTTTCATTATTACCATTTGCTCTCTGGCTCTCCATCGGTCTTTTTGATCACCTGTTTTAAATCTGTGTTAGTGAGCACTTCTCCTTTGCCGAAATAATCCATCACACCTCCAGGTGTGGCATATCAAGGTGCTGATTAGACAGCATGAATATTGCATAGAATAGAATATTGCCTTAGACTGCCCACAATAAAAGTTCACTCTAAAATGTGCAGTTTGATCACACAGCACAATGCCACAGATGTCGCAACGTTTGAGGGAGCGTGCAATTGGCATGCTGACTGCAGGAATGTCTACCAGAGTTGTTGCCCGTGCAATGCATGTTCATTTCTCTACCATAAGCCATCTCCAAAGGTGTTTCAGAGAATTTGGCAGTACATCCAACCGGCCTCACAACCACAGACCACGTATAACCACACCAGCCCAGGACCTCCACATCCAGCATGTTCATCTCCGTGATTGTCTGAGCCCAGGCACCCGGACAGCTGCAGCAACAATCGGTTTGCATAGTCAAAGAATTTCTGAACAAACTGTCGGAAACCATCTCAGGGAAGCTCATCTGCATGCTCATCGTCTTCATCAGGGTCTGGACCTGACTGAACTTTGTCGTCGTAAACAACTTGAGTGGGCAAATGCTCACATTTGATGGCGTTTGGCACGTTGGAGAGGCGTTCTGTTCATGGATGAGTCCCGGTTATCACTGTTCAGGGCAGATGGCAGACGGCGTGTGTGGCATCGTGTGTGAGCGGTTTGCTGACGTCAACTTTTTGGATCGAGTGGCCCAACGAACACAGGTGCATTTTATTGATGGCATTTTGAATGCACAGAAATACAGTGATGAGATCCTGAGGCCCATTGTTGTGCCATTCACCCATGACCATCACCTCATGTTGCAGCATGATAATGCATGTCCCCATATTGCAAGGATGTGTACACAATTCCTGGAAGGCAAAACTGTGCACATTTCAGAGTGTCATTTTATTGTGGCCAGTCTAAGACACATCTGTGCAATATTCATGCTGTCTAATCAGCACCTTGATATGCCACACCTGTGAGGTGGGATGGATTATCTTGGCAAAGGAGAAGTGCTCACTAACACAGATTTAGACAGATTTGTGAACAATATTTGAGACTAATAGGTCTTTTGTGTTTGGAGAAAATGTTTCAGATCGTTGAGTTAAAGTCATGCAAAATGGGAGCAAAATCAACAGTCTTTCATTTACATTTTTGTTCAGTGTATATATATTGTAGCGGGGTGCCGTAAGGCACACTTGGTCTCCCATCAGCCGCAGACCTGCTGCTTAGCTTCGGGAGCGAGGATCTGTGTTTGACCATGTTCCCAGAGCGGCTTTGCTAGCTGGGAGGCTCCCTGCTCCTAGGTCTGCTTTGAGCGCCAAGCTGATCACTCGGTGCTCGACTGGTTGGTCTGTCAGTCATGTGACGCTGGCCACGTCACATGAGCCTCACTCCCCACTATAAATATAGGCAGCCTGCTGGCCACAGGTTGCCTGTTAATTTAGGTTCCTGGCAGTTGTTGGATAACCTGTGTACTTACCTGATCCTGTTCCCTGACGATCCTTTGCCTGCTCCTCCTGTACTGCGCATCCTTCCTGGTATATTGACCTCGGCTTCCACCTGACTATTCTTTGCGGACTCCTTTGGTACTTCTCGACTCTCCTAGTATTTATGACCCCGGCTTCTCCTGACCTTTCTTTGCTTATCCCTCTGTACTGCGCTGTCCTCTTGGTTTTGACCCGGTCCATTCACTATCCGTTATTTGTCTTATCTGTCCTTTGCGCACGTATACTAAGTTAGGGACTGCGGTCCAGTTGTCCCCTGTCATCAGGACTCGTGAGGCAAGTAGGCAGGGCCAGGGGTGAGGGTGGAGCGCAGTGGTCACTATCCTCCCCCCTGTGTGTGTGTGTGTGTGTGTACGTGACCGTTACATATATATAGAAGAAGCTACACTGCTGTCACTGGTTGTGCTACCAGCTGAGGCGTGGACCTGGCCTCAGGGTGACACGTGTATATAGATTACACATCCTAGATCTGAATTAATAAAATATTCTTCTGAAATACTTTGTTCTTTACATAGTTGAATGTGCTGACAACAAAATCACACAAAAATAAAAAAATGGAAATCAAATTTTTCAACCCATGGAGGTCTGGATTTGGAGTCACACTCAAAATTAAAGTGGAAAAACACACTACAGGCTGATCCAACTTTGATGTAATGTCCTTAAAACAAGTCAAAATGAGGCTCAGTAGTGTGTGTGGCCTCCACGTGCCTGTAGGACCTCCCTACAACGCCTGTGCATGCTCCTGATGAGGTGGCAGACGGTCTCCTGAGGGAACTCCTCCCAGACCTGGACTAAAGCATCTGCCAACTCCTGGACAGTCTGTGGTGCAACGTGACGTTGGTGGATAGAGCGAGACATGATGTCCCAGATGTGCTCAATTGGATTCAGGTCTGGGGAACGGGCGGGCCAGTCCATAGCATCAATGCCTTCGTCTTGCAGGGACTGCTGACACACTCCAGCCACATGAGGTCTAGCATTGTCTTGCATTAGGAGGAACCCAGGGCCAACCGCACCAGCATATGGTCTCACAAGGGGTCTGAGGATCTCATCTCAGTACCTAATGGCAGTCAGGCTACCTCTGGCGAGCACATGGAGGGCTGTGCAGCCCTCCAAAGAAATGCCACCCCACACCATTACTGACCCAATGCCATACCGGTCATGCTGGAGGATGTTGCAGGCAGCAGAATGTTCTCCACGGCGTCTCAAGACTCTGTCACGTCTGTCACATGTGCTCAGTGTGAACCTGCTTTCATCTGTGAAGAGCACAGGGCGCCAGTGGCGAATTTGCCAATCTTGGTGTTCTCTGGCCAATGCCAAACGTCCTGCACGGTGTTGGGCTGAAAGCACAACCCCCACCTGTGGACGTCGGGCCCTCATATCACCCTCATGGAGTCTGTTTCTGACCGTTTGAGCAGACACATGCACATTTGTGGCCTGCTGGAGGTCATTTTGCAGGGCTCTGGCAGTGCTCCTCCTGTTCCTCCTTGCACAAAGGCGGAGGTAGCGGTCCTGCTGCTGGGTTGTTGCCCTCCTACGGCCTCCTCCGAGTCTCCTGATGTACTGGCCTGTCTCCTGGTAGCGCCTCCATGCTCTGGACACTACGCTGACAGACACAGCAAACCTTCTTGCCACAGCTCGCATTGATGTGCCATCCTGGATAAGCTGCACTACCTGAGCCACTTGTGTGGGTTGTAGACTTCGTCTCATGCTACCACTAGAGTGAAAGGACCGCCAGCATTCAAAAGTGACCAAAACATCAGCCAGGAAGCATAGGAACTGAGAATTGGTCTGTGGTCACCACCTGCAGAACCAAACCTTTATTGGGGGTGTCTTGCTAATTGCCTATAATTTCCACCTGTTGTCTATCCCATTTGCACAACAGCATGTGAAATTGATTGTCACTCAGTGTTACTTCCTAAGTGGACAGTTTGATTTCACAGAAGTGTGATTGACTTGGAGTTACATTGTGTTGTTTAAGTGTTCCCTTTATTTTTTTGAGCAGTGTATATATATATATATATATATATATATATATAGTTCTCCAAAAAAGAGGCAGCACTCCAATGTAAAAAGTGAAATGACCCGCTTTATTCCCCTCTGCAACGTTTCAACTGCTCATTGCAGTCTTTATCAAGCATACAAACTGGTGCCAAAACATCCACATTTATACCCACAATACCTTGTGAGTCAATTAGTGATAATTACATAATCAGATATACATGATATAAAATACATAATCCAGTGTAAAAAGATGATAAAAAAGACACAAAACATGTAATAAATCAGTGACATATACATCTCGTGAAACCATGATTATTGATCTTCAAAAGTCACATACTTCATTGTATATTCCCATAAAGTGCCATGTGCATTAATCAAAGTGATCACCTGTGCGTGTTTAAATAAACAGTCAATCGGCCGTATAAATTATGTGAGAAACAACTTACACAGCAGTGTACTTGGATGGCGCCCATCTCAGCGTCCCCGGTCTGTCGATGCGCATGCCCGGTAGCCAGGATACCAGTACACACTAGGTCACGTGACCCGTCACCTGACCACACGTGATCAGTGACGTCAGTCGCGAGGCGTGAACCGGCAACCCGACTCCACCATAGGTGCACGTGACGAGCCAGAAAGAGGCGCTCCAGCTACCGAGTCACAGGGTCACATGAGCGCATCACATGAGCCGTAACCCGGCAACCGGAAAGCGTCCCAAAAACCGGCAAACCACAACCACCCAGAACGGACAGAGCACCGCTAAAGCCAGACTTGGAAGGGGATTAAAAAGTCACATATGGGGCATGATAAGGTTGTGTGGTACTGTTCAAGAAGCTTTGATTGATAGTAACAAAATGGGATATCAAGTCGTCTGTATAGGAAGAAATAGAGTCATAAGTTCCCATATATAAAACAGTGTCTCTGTAAAATAAAACATAATAAGAGAGAGGGTGTGGTTTATGTGGTTATGTCACTTTAGTGATCATCGCCACACACCAATTATGGCACAAAGGTGTCAAGTGCTGTCAGCACCCAACATCCTCAGAACCAAGGTCCACCCATTTTCCCTCATCTAGAACTTTAGGTAACAATCTTCCATTCACAACTTATCCACAATATATTTATCTTTGTGAATTGTAATTCCAACCCTATTCCCTAACATGGGACTAGAAACACCGTAGATGGCCACCATCGTTTTCCACAGTTGTGATGATGAACTTGAAAAAATCAGATCCGATAAAATCTGAAATAAAAAGGGATCCTTTCATCCTGTGGATTTGTCTCATTTATTTAGTACTCTGGTATTGTGATCACCTATGATGTCAAATATTTTACTTATATTTTCTTTTTATTTCAGATTTTATGACTCCATATGTTTATGACTCCATATGTTTCCATATGGGAACTTATGACTCTATTTCTTCCTATACAGACGGCTTTATATCCCATTTTGTTAGTATCAATCAAAGCTTCTTGAACAGTACCACACAACCTTATCATGCCCCATATGTGACTTTTTAATTCCCTTCCAAGTCTGGCTTTAGCGGTGCCCTGTCCGTCCTGGGTGGTTGTGGTTTGCCGGCTTTTGGGACGCTTTCCGGTTGCCGGGTTACGGCTCATGTGATGCGCTCATGTGACCCTGTGACTCGGTAGCTGGAGCGCCTCTTTCTGGCTCATCACGTGCACCTATGGTGGAGTCGGGTTGCCGATTCATGCCTCGCGACTGACGTCACTGATCACGTGTGGTCAGGTGACGGGTCACGTGACCTAGTGTGTACTGGTATCCTGGCTACCGGGCATGCGCATCGACAGACCGGGGACGCTGACATGGGCGCCATCCAAGTACACTGCTGTGTAAGTTGTTTCTCACATAATTTATGCGGCCGATTGACTGTTTATTTAAACACGCACAGGTGATCACTTTGATTAATGCACATGGCACTTTATGGGAATATACAATTAAGTATGTGACTTTTGAAGATGAATAATCATGGTTTCACGAGATGTAAAGTACAGACCAAAAGTTTGAACACACCTTCTCATTCAAAGAGTTTTCTTTATTTTCATGACTATGAAAATTGTAGATTCACACTGAAGGCATTAAAACTATGAATTAACACATGTGGAATTATATACATAACAAACAAGTGTGAAACAACTGAAAATATGTCATATTCTAGGTTCTTCAAAGTAGCCACCTTTTGCTTTGATTACTGCTTTGCACACTCTTGGCATTCTCTTGATGAGCTTCAAGAGGTAGTCCCCTGAAATGGTCTTCCAACAGTCTTGATGGAGTTCCCAGAGATGCTTAGCACTTGTTGGCCCTTTTGCCTTAACTCTGCGGTCCATCTCACCCCAAACCATCTCGACTGGTTTCATGTCCGGTGACTGTGGAGGCCAGGTCATCTGGCGCAGCACCCCATCACTCTCCTTCATGGTCAAATAGCCCTTACTTTCAAAGTTTTGCCAATTTTTCAGCTGACTGACTGACCTTCATTTCTTAAAGTAATGATGGCCACTCGTTTTTCTTTACTTAGCTGCTTTTTTCTTGCCATAATACAAATTCTAACAGTCTATTCAGTAGGACTATCAGCTGTGTATCCACCTGACTTCTCCTCAACGCAAATGATGGTCCCAACCCATTTATAATGCAAGAAATCCAACTTATTAAACCTGACAGGGCACACCTGTGAAGTGAAAACCATTTCAGGGGACTACCACTTGAAGCTCATCAAGAGAATGCCAAAAGTGTGCAAAGCAGTAATTAAAGCAAAAGGTGGCTACTTTGAAGAACCTAGAATATGACATATTTCCAGTTGTTTCACACTTGTTTGTTATGTATATAATTCCACATGTGTTAAATAATAGTTGTGATGCCTTCAGTGTGAATCTACAATTTTCATAGTCATGAAAATAAAGAAAACTCTTTGAATGAGAAGGTGTGTCCAAACTTTTGGTCTGTACTGTATATGTCACTGATTCATTACATGTTTTGTATCTTTTTTATCATCATTTTACACTGGATTATGTATTTTATATCATGTTGTATATCTGATTATGTAATTATCACTAATTGACTCACAAGGTATTGTGGGTATAAATGTGGATGTTTTGGCACCAGATTGTATGCTTAATAAAGACTGCAATGAGCAGTTGAAACGTTGCAGAGGGGAATAAAGCGGGTCATTAAATTTTTTACATTGGAGTGCTGCCTCTTTTTTGAAGAACTACTACCATTGATGACCATTTTGCCCATGGTCTGAGGAATTTGCACCAGGATTCATCACATAGTGCTGCTGTTTTTTCTTTGTTGGATATAGTGGGACTTGTACAGCTTTGCACTGCTATCTTTTCCACCCTGCTTATTGAATCATGGACCCCCTTCCCCCCCCCCGATGTGTTCACATATTGTCACGAGGGTGTCAAGAACCACGCCTGACTCCGTTATACCCGGGGTCAGGAAGTCGCAGCGATTGGCTGCACGCTCTATGTAAGATAGGGCTGTTTCCTTATGGTAGCTTTCTGTGTTTCCTTAGCAAACCCTTTTGGCTCACTCAGGGATCCGTAGCTCCTTCTCCTCAGCTGTTCCTTGTCCAGCACTCCCGAACCTCCTTATATTCCCCTCTCACACTTCTCTGGTTGCCAGATATAGAGCTTCCTGCCTGGACATCTATTCTGACCCTCTGGAGCTGTGTTGCTGCGTTCTCTGGTAGTTGATCCAGAACGCTACCCTCCGGATCCCTGTTGGACCTTTGTAGGTCTATTGTGGTCGCCCACCTGGGTGTATGTGTTTGTCTGTCCTCTCCCTGGTGTTTCCCTCTTAGTGATAGTGGTGCGGACTAGCGATCCCACCCGCCCGTTCACTATCTAGGGCTCATTTTAGGGAAAGCCAGGGTTTAGGCACGTGATCGCCGCACGGGTGAGGAACCCGTCTAGGGACGTCAGGGCAGTCAGGTGCCAGCCGCAAGGTGAGTTAGGGGTCACCACCTTTCCCTCTCCCTTGGGCAGGGCTTTCCCTTTTTCCTCCCTGTGCGTGACGCCGGTCATTACATTATATCTGGCCCTTATTTTGTGAAGGTAAAAAAAAAAAAAAAACTTAGAATCCAGTATGGATCAAATTGCTGCTCTGTCCAAACAATTTCATGGCCTGTCTTTGGAGGAGGCAGGATTGAAGGCGTCGGTCCTCCAGCAACAGCAGCAATTACAACTGACCGCAAGCCCAGCAGTTGCTACTGGTAACCAGGTTGTTGTGGAACCCAAGGTCCCTCTCCCTGACAGATTTTCTGGGGGAAGGGACAAGTTTTTGACATTCCGTGAGGCCTGTAAATTATATTTTAAACTGCACCCTTACTCCTCTGGTAATGAAGAACAGCGGGTGGGGGTTGTTATTTCCCTGCTGCAGGGGGACCCGCAGTCCTGGGCGTTCTCTTTACCTACTGATTCCCAGGCTCTTCGGTCAGTGGATGAGTTTTTCGGGGCCTTAGGTCTCATACATGAGGACCCTAACCGAGTCGCACTGGCTGAATCAAGATTACGGAGACTCTTACAAGGAGAGCGGCTGGTAGAGGAGTATTGCTCTGAATTCAGTAGGTGGGCTACGGATACCCAATGGAACGACCCAGCTCTCAGGAGTCAGTTCTGCTCTGGGTTATCGGAAAGGGTTAAGGATGCGCTTGCATTATATGAGACCCCCTTTTCCCTTGATGCGGTTATGTCCCTTTCTATCCGAATAGATAGACGCCTTAGGGACAGGTTGAAAAAAACAGAGCAATTGGTAACCCCTCCCAAGCAGCAGTTAGTCTGTACGGACTTAGACGAGCCTATGCAGCTAGGAGGAACTACTCGTCAGGTCCGTCCTCCTGAGGCTCGCCGTAGGCGTGGGGTTTGTTTTTTTTGTGGGGAGAGGGGTCATTTCATTAATGTCTGTCCTTCTTTCCTCAGAAACAAAAGACCGTCGGAAAACTACTAACCCCAGGCTGTATGGAGGATGTCAGCCGGGGGTATACGTTTCCTCCATACGTACATCGCAATTTGTGTTGCCAGTGGTTATTGTTTTTGGTGATAAGACGGAGACAATTTCTTTCTTTCTAGACAGTGGAGCAGGGGTAAATTTGATAGATGCCCATTTTGCCCGCACTACGAGTTTGTCTCTCTGTACGCTACAGAGACCTATTCCCATATTCGCTATTGATTCTGCTCCTCTGTCTCAGAGAAACCTCACTTACATTGTTCATAATTTACGGGTAGGGGACCACCATAACGAGATGCTTTCATGTTATGTTCTGGAGGGGCTTCCCACTCCGGTAGTGCTGGGTCTTCCCTGGTTGGTAGCGCACAATCCAGTGGTGGATTGGCAGGCCAGGGAAATATTGGAGTGGAGTGAGCAGTGCAGAGAAAATTGCTTAAATAGCAATTGCTTAGTCGCCTCCATAACTACCCTACCTACATTTATTTCGGATTTTGAGGATGTTTTTTTCTGAAAAGGGTTGTCAGAAGTTACCACCTCATCGTCCTTATGATTGCCCGGTTAACCTTATTCCCGGCGCAAAATTACCCAAGACCAGGTTATATAATCTTTCGGGTCCAGAGAGACAAGCCATGAAAGATTATATCTCCGAGAGCTTGGCTAAGGGACACATCAGACCCTCTTCTTCACCCGTGGCTGCAGGGTTTTTCTTTGTTAAAAAGAAAGATGAGGGCCTGCGTCCTTGCCTAGATTTTAGCGAATTAAATCGGATAACCATCCGAGACCCATACCCTCTTCCTCTCATTCCTGACCTGTTTAACCAGATTGCGGGTGCTAGGTGGTTCTCCAAACTTGATCTTAGGGGGGCCTACAATCTTATTCGTATCAAGGAGGGGGATGAGTGGAAGACAGCTTTTAACACCCCTGAGGGGCATTATGAAAATCTAGTTATGCCTTTCGGTCTGACCAATGCTACTGCTGTCTTCCAACATTTCGTTAATTACATTTATAGTCATCTAATCAGCAGGTTTGTGGTAATATACCTAGATGATATTTAAATTTATTCGTCTGATCTGAGAACACATGAGGTGCATGTCAGACAAGTACTGCAGGTCCTACGGACGAATAAATGATATGCTAAAATTGAAAAATGTGTCTTCGCTGTTCAGGAGATACAATTCTTAGGTTATTTTTTATCTGCTTCAGGTTTCCCTATGGATCCTAGGAAGGTCCAGGCAATTTTAGATTGGGATCTTCCTGAGAACCTCAAAGCACTACAACGGTTCTTGGGCTTCGCGAATTTCTATAGGAAATTCATTAAAAATTATTCACTTATTGTAAAACCCCTTACTGACATGACTAGGAAGGGGACTGATTTTTCTAAATGGTCTGACGCCGCTAAAGTTGCTTTTTCCTCTCTAAAAGAGAGGTTTACCTCAGCACCTGTACTAGTCCAACCTGATGTCTCTCAGCCTTTTATTGTTGAAGTCGATGCGTCAGAGGTGGGAGTGGGGGCGGTGCTGTCTCAGGGTCAGTCTCCTGGCAAATGGCGTCCTTGTGCTTTCTTTTCTAAAAAACTATCTGCAGCAGAAAAGAACTACGATATTGGCAATAGGGAACTATTAGCTATTAAACTTGCGTTTGAGGAGTGGCGTCACTTCTTAGAGGGGGCGGTCCACCCCGTCACTGTGATTACGGACCACAAAAATCTTCTGTACCTCGAATCAGCTAAGCGTCTCACCCCTAGACAGGCTAGGTGGTCGCTATTTTTTACCAGGTTTAACTTTGTGATTACCTATCGTCCTGGGGCAAAGAATACCAAGGCTGATGCACTATCTCGTTGTTTCCCTGGAGGGGGTAATGTGAGTGATCCGGTGCCCATTCTTCAAAGAGGAGTGGTTGTTTCTGCGGTACACTCTGTTCTGGAGGGGAAGGTGTTAGAGGCCCAGGGGGATGCCCCGGTCTCTTGCCCCTCAGAGAAATTGTTTGTACCGTTGAACCTACGTTTCGAATTATTAAAGGAACATCATAATTCGGCACTTGCTGGGCACCCGGGTAGTAAAGCAACCTTGGAGCTATTGTCTCGTCGTTTTTGGTGGCCAAGCTTGCGTCAGGATGTATTGGATTTTGTGTCTTCTTGTTCTACCTGTGCGCGCGCAATAGTTTCACATACACGTCCTGCAGGGTCTCTATTACCACTCGTCATTCCCAATAGACCGTGGACACATCTGTCAATGGATTTTATCACTGACTTACCTTTGTCTGCGGGTAAAACAGTTATTTTGGTATTAGTGGACAGGTTTAGCAAAATGGTACACTTCATTGCGTTACCCGCACTACCTAATGCTAAGACTCTTGCTCAGGTATTCGTCAGTGAAATCGTGAAGCTTCACGGGGTCCCCTCCGATGTTGTTTCGGATCGGGGAACCCAGTTTATTTCTAAATTTTGGAAAGCTTTTTGTTCCCGTTTGGGGGTACACTTGTCCTTTTCCTCAGCTTTCCATCCTCAGTCGAATGGACAGACTGAGCGTACCAACCAAAACCTTGAGACATATCTAAGATGTTTTGTGTCTGAAAACCAAGAGTTGTGGTCATCATATTTACCGTTAGCTGAGTTTGCCATAAATAATCGTCGTCAGGAATCCATTGCCAAGTCACCATTTCTTGGTGCATATGGTTTTCATCCCCAATTCTGTACTTTCAAAGAGGGGGGGTCTTCTGGGGTTCCCGAAGAGGAACGGTTTTCGTCATCTCTTTCATCGGTATGGCAGAAGGTGCAAGCTAACTTGAAAAATATGGGAGGTAAATACAAATGCATGGCTTATAAGAGACGGTCGCCAGGTCCGGACCTAGGAGTGAATGACTATGTGTGGTTGTCTACTAGGAATATTAAATTGTAGGTTCCCTCTTGGAAACTGGGTCCTAGGTTTATTGGCCCTTACAAAATTGTAGCCATCATCAACCCCGTGGCTTTTCTCCTGGAGTTACCTCAGACTTTTAAAATCCATAATGTTTTTCATAAGTCGTTACTCAAAAAATATGTTCCACCTCTAGAACCGTCACCGCTGCCACCCCCTCCTGTTGTCGTGGATGGTAATCTAGAATTTCAGATATCCAAAATTGTTAATTCTCGTCGGGTCCGCCGCTCTCTTCAATATCTGGTGCATTGGAGAGGTTACGGTCCCGAGGAAAGAATGTGGGTTCCTGCGTCTGAGGTAAACGCCGACAGGCTAGTTCGGGTTTTTCATGCCTCTCATCCTGAGAGACCTGGTCCTGAGTGTCCGGAGGCCCCTCGTAGAGAGGGGGGTACTGTCACGAGGGTGTCAAGAACCACGCCTGACTCCGTTATACCCGGGGTCAGGAAGTCGCAGCGGTTGGCTGCACGCTCTATGTAAGATAGGGCTGTTTTCTTATGGTAGCTTTCTGGGTTTGCTTTGCAAACCCTTTTGGCTCACTCAGGGATCCGTAGCTCCTTCTCCTCAGCTGTTCCTTGTCCAGCACTCCCGAACCTCCTTATATTCCCCTTTCACACTTCTCTGGTTGCCAGATATAGAGCTTCCTGCCTGGACATCTATTCTGACCCTCTGGAGCTGTGTTGCTGCGTTCTCTGGTAGTTGATCCAGAACGCTACCCTCCGGATCCCTGTTGGACCATTGTGGTCTATTGTGGTCGCCCACCTGGGTGTATGTGTTTGTCTGTTTTGTCTGTCCTCTCCCTGGTGTTTCCCTCTTAGTGACAGTGGTGCGGACTAGCGATCCCACCGGCCCGTTCACTATCTAGGGCTCATTTTAGGGAAAGCCAGGGTTTAGGCACGTGATCGCCGCACGGGTGAGGAACCCGTCTAGGGACGTCAGGGCAGTCAGGTGCCAGCCGCAAGGTGAGTTAGGGGTCACCACCTTTCCCTCTCCCTTGGGCAGGGCTTTCCCTTTTTCCTCCCTGTGCGTGACGCCGGTCATTACACATATACCAGAGCCGATGAGGAGAGAATTTTACAGGGTTTGGTGAGTGATCCCGTTTTTTTATCAACTCCCACCACTGTTGATTTGAAGAGACAATATGAAGCTGATGCCAAAAAGATTGTATCTATGGACTTACACCTTATGACGCTGGGATAGTATTATAAGGAACATAGAATTCCCAGGGGGATTCGTTCACAATTAAAACCCAATT
Organism: Bufo bufo; assembly: GCF_905171765.1. NCBI lineage: Eukaryota > Metazoa > Chordata > Amphibia > Anura > Bufonidae > Bufo > Bufo bufo. Next base: position 70,715,107 of record NC_053396.1, read on the forward strand.
TATTTCCTAGTGGCTCGGCCTTTGCACACAAGTTTGTACAAATATCAAACAAATATGCTTTTGATATTATTTTACTTAATTTGGAATATCTGCAACAGGAATTGGTGGAAGTTAAAGAGAGACACTTGAAAACGAAAACTTCACTCTTGTCAGCACTCAGCACAGATGAATGGAATCAGTACGACACCAACTGTACTTTGTTTCTTGACAAGTTTGTGAAGGAACAAGCAATCACAAAAAGGAGAAAATGGCTCCGGGATTCTGACGATTATTCTAAAGGGAAAGTATATACCTGGCAAGATGAATCACAGAGGAGACAGACATCTTCTTATCGACCAGCTATGAAAAAACAACATTAACAATCACATCATCAACAACAACAAGATAACACTGGTACTACGTCAAGAGCTGATACCTCTTCATCTTTATCGCCTTTTTTTGGGACAGGGGCCAGTATTAAAAGAACCAGACGGGGAGGTAGAAGGCAACACAAGTGGAGGAAATCCCAAAAATCAGAGACCTCTGAAACAAATGGCACTTCGCAAGATGGGCAATCAGTAAGGGTGGGAGAGTTTTCTGTACAAAAGCCTACTGTGGTAAATATGTCCTCTGTTTCTTTGTCTGATGCACAAATATGTTTATTATCTAAAGGGCTGTCATTTTGTCCGTCTACTAAGATTGATTGGTTTCAGCTGGAGGTGGATATGCAGCGGCTCTTCAGGAACATTAAGTTGCAGATCTGGTTCTCTGAGCATCCACCTCCAGCTGACAATCATCAACTATAGGAAAGTCTGAACTCACTCTTGGACTTTAATCTGATGTCCAGGAGTGATTTCATACCACAAATTAGTTCTCACACCTTGGACACTTTTACTAAAGCTGTGGCATTTGATATTGACAGACTTAAATCTAGGGTCCTTGACACACCATTACAACACCCCAATATGACTTCTGCTGACATTGGGGCTTTGGAGGAGTTGTGCCTGTCACGGCGGACAGGATCTCAGATACACAGACAACCAAATACACAAGTGTCTAGGCTAAATGCTGGGGAAAGGTCACCTCCTAGCACATCCCTGACTTCTCTCCCTATGCTGCTAAGCCCACATTCAGACCTTGATGGTAGGAATGATGTGTCCTCATGCCTGGACTGCAAACACCCTAGAATCCCTGAGATGGTGAAAGGGGAGAAGGGGCAGAAGACACACAAATAGCCTAGACCGCAAACAACACAAACAAAAACCAAACTTATCTGAGCTGGAACAGACAATCCTTCCTTCCTTGAATCCAAGGCCAGACTGAATTCTATAACCCGCACGGCCCTCTGGGAGTGAAGGCAATTTAAGCCATTGACCCCACCCAGAGCACCTGAAGGAAGGCGGATCCAGCATGATTCCAAAACAAACAAAAGGTTAGACACGTGCTGCCAATCTGACAGACCTCCGCACACCGTCCGAGCAGGGCATGACAGTACCCCCCCTTCTACAGGTGACCTCCGGGCACCCCGGACCAACCTTATCCGGGTGGGCTCTGTGAAAAGCCCTAACCAGTCGGCTGGCGTTGACCTCCAGTGCCGGAACCCACATACTCTCCTTGGGGCCGTATCCCCTCCAGTGTACCAGGTACTGAAGTGAACCCCGAAGAACTCTAGAGTCAAGAATCCTGGAGATCTCGAACTCTAAATTTCATCGACCAGAACAGGAGGAGGGGCAATGGCGATGGTTCCACTGGTCTCACATATTTTTTCAATAAAGATCTATGGAACACATCATGGATCCTCCAAGTCTGCGGAAGATCCAGCCGAAACGCTACTGGATTGATCAGCGCAGATATTTTGTACGGGCCGATAAATCTTGTACCCAGTTTCCAAGATGGCACTCTCAATTTAATATTTTTAGTGGACAACCACACCAGATCACCCACACACAGGTCCGGACCAGTCACACGTCTCCTGTCAGCCATTCGCTTATATCTCTCACCCATCGTCTCCAAATTCACTTGTATCCTCCGCCAGATAGAGGATAAGGTAGAAGAAAACCTTTCCTCCTCTGGCATCCCAGAGGAACTAGTCCCAGAAAAGGTACCAAACTGAGGATGAAAACCATATGCGCCAAAAAATGGCGACTTACCCGTGGATTCCTGCCTACGGTTATTCAAAGCAAACTCCGCTAAGGGCAGGAATGAGGACCAGTCCTCCTGATTCTCCGCCACAAAGCACCTCAAGTAGGTCTCCAGGTTCTGATTAGTACACTTAGTCTGTCCATTCGACTGCGGATGGAAAGCCGAAGAGAACGAAAGTTGAATGCCAAGCCGAGAAAAGAACGCCCTCCAGAACCTGGAGACAAACTGCGTGCCCCTATCAGAAACCACATCCGAAGGAATACCATGCAATCTCACGATATTGTCAACAAAAATTTGCACAAGAGTCTTGGCATTAGGCAGACTAGTTAACGATATAAAATGAGTCATCTTGCTAAAACGATCAACTACCACCAAAATTACTGTTTTCCCCGAGGAACTCGGCAGATCCGTAATAAAGTCCATGGACAAGTGCGTCCAAGGACGAGACGGAATAGATAAAGGAAGGAGTGAACCAGCCGGTCGAGTATGAGCAACCTTAGATCGTGCACAGGTCTCACAAGCTGCCACGTACTCCTCAATGCTCCTACGTAACCCGGGCCACCAGAACCTCCGGGACACAAGGTCACAGGTGGACTTATCACCAGGATGTCCGGCAAGGACAGTATCGTGATGTTCCTTGAAAACCTTGTATCGCAGTTCTTCTGGAACAAACAACCTCCCTGGGGGACAGGAACTAGGAGCCCCCTCCTGGGCTCCCAACACCTCCATCTCCAATTTGGGATACAGAGCGGAAACCACAACCCCGTCAGCCAAAATCGGAGCAGGATCCTCTGAATCACCTCCCCCAGGAAAACTGCGAGACAACGCATCTGCCTTGATGTTTTTGACCCCCGGACGAAAAGTAACAACAAAATTGAACCTGGTAAAAAAAAGTGACCATCTGGCCTGTCTAGGGTTCAGATGCTTGGCAGATTGCAGTTAAGCCAAATTCTTATTATACCGTATAAACAGTAACGGGGTGAGAAGCCCCCTCCAACCAGTGACGCCATTCCTCAAAGGCCAACTTTATAGCCAGCAACTCTCTATCTCCCACATCATAGTTCCTCTCGGCGACTGAGAGCTTCTTGGAAAAGAAAGCACACGGGACCCATTTGCCAGGAGAAGAACCCTGCAACAGCACCGATCCCACCCCCACTTCTGATGCATCCACCTCCACCACGAATGGTTGAGACACATCGGGCTGCGAAAAGAATAAGGGGCAGTAACGTTTTAAAACCTAGAGTTTATTAGGATTATTAAGATCCCTAATGGGGAAAGAAAGCCCCTACCAGACAAACTAAACAGGCAACAATATGGGACCCGCGTGGGTGAGTCACCAAAGGTCAGGTCCACTAGCGTACCAAATAGGGAAGCGGAACTGACCAACAAATAAACACTAAATTAAGTCTTTGGCAGCATGCCATAAACCTAAGGTTATGCCATAAGGTTGGTGGATGAACTTAACATCAATACCATTACTCTCAGATTTACGTTAGTAATCGTACATAACAACTTGCCCTTCCTAGACATCTGCATCTCGAGAGACACCAAGGGGGGCCTACAGATCACTATTTTTCGCAAGGAGACATCCACAAACTCACTCCTTCGGTGGGACAGTTGTCATCCTGTCCCGTTGAAACGTGGGATTCCGGTTGGCCAATATTTGAGACTCATGCGTAACTGCTCGGAACCACGAGAATTTACACGACAGGCAAACGAGCTAAGACAGCGTTTCCGTGCACGTGGCTATCCGGACAATACGCTGAGAAAGGCCTACCAAAGGGCTCGACAGGAGACACGTACTACACTCCTACATCCCACGGGGGATCCCAAAACCGATCCACAAGAAAAAAAGTTACGCATCATCGGCACATTTGATTCGGCGGCTAGACAAATTAAGGAGATCCTAGCACGCAACTGGGATACTCTCCTGATGGATCCGGATCTGACTGCTGTTGTAAGCCCCTACCCATCAGTGACCTTTAGGAGAGGGACCAATTTGAGGGATCAATTTGTACACAGCCACTACAATCCTCCCAAAAGGAGGACGTGGCTGGATAAACCGGTAAATGGATGCTTCAAATGTGGCAGGTGTAGTTTTTGCAAGTATGTCACCCAAGGCAAAGTGGTTGTAGTTGGCCCTGCGGATCCCGACCACCGTATACGGGATTTCATCAATTGCCGCACCGCAGGAGTGGTTTACCTCCTCACCTGTGAGTGCAGCATTAGGTATGTTGGTAAGACCCGTAGGGAGCTACCGGTACGCATAGGTGAGCATTTGGGTGACATCCGCAATAGGGATACTCCAGTAGCGAGACACATTCACTCTGCCCATGATGGGCGGTCGTCAGGGATCAAGTTTGTAGGACTAGAGGTGATTAGGAAGCCACCACGTGGAGGGGACTGGGACAAGAGGATTCTCCAGAGGGAGTGTTGGTGGATATTCAGGCTGAAAACCACCAACCCCCATGGTTTGAACGACCAGTTACAATTTGGCTGCTTCTTGTGACTGAGTCTAGTCTCCAACACATATATATTTGTTCATCTAGTACCGCCACGGGCCACTAATTTTAGCCCTTATGGCTGCCTCTGTCTTTTGCCTTTTGTCATCTGCGTTTTGCTTTGTCGTCCTTGCATTTGTTAGTGGTCTACCCGGTCTTAGGGCTCTGCTCCTGTCTCTTAGTAGCAGGGGCCACCTGGCCTTACGACCGTACTATTCATATGTTGACTGTATGACCGTACCATCTAGATGATAACATCCTTTAATGGTCCAAATTATTTAAAGTTTTATATTGTCTAAATGCCTCTTTGTGGCCACTACACCCTGTCTGGGTCCAAGGGGGCTGCCTGCCATTTAATGCCCCTTCCTTGAGGTACCATGTTGTGGGTGATATTCCCTATCGCCGCCAACATAAGCATAGGTGAAGTAGTAGGAGTTGCCTGTACTTTCTCAGCGACTCCTCCCACCGCCGCTATCCTCACTACACAGCCGACGCCGCGCCCCGTTTTGGATTATGTTTCCAAGCTATGACGCCTATCACGTCACTGAAGCCACGCGGTAGTTGGGCTGCACACTGGACGATTGCGCATGCGTCGGGAAGGAGGCGGACCGCCGCGTCAGCTGACATATGCGTAGTCACATGACGGTGGCCGCACTCCTCACGCAGGCGCACCGTCAGCTTGCTCCATCCATTTAAACTGATTGGCGCCCACAGCAGCGCTGACAGACGCCGATACATAGGCGGTAAGCTAAACCGCACTGCCGCTTCGCATGGTATATGCCACACGCGCTCCATGATCAAAATAGTAAGTAAACCAACTAGCTATATGCCATATCTGTAAAGGTTGCGGTTAGGCACGGTATCTGAACGGATTTCTTTCTGTCATTTTGCTATCTACAGGTATCTGGGCTGATTTGGACCACATTGGTCTAGTCAGGTCTGCGCAACCCTCAGGGCTTTCCCTTTCCATCCCTCCCTCTAACCTAGATAATTATCATATTGTGTTGGGAGTGCCGCTTCTCATGGTATATGCCACACGCGCTCAATGATCGTAATAGTAAGTAAACCAACTAACTATATGCTATATTTATAAAGGTTGCTGTTAGGCTCGGTATCTGAACGGATTTCTTTCTGTCATTTTGCTATCTGGGCTGATTTGGACCACACTGGTCTAGTCAGGTCTGCGCAACCCTCAGGGCTTTCCCTTTCCATCCCTCCCTCTAACCTAGATAATTATCATATTGTGTTAGGAGTGGAGATATTTTCCTCCACTTATGACCCCTGTCCCCTGAAGAGTTAGGGGGTCCCCTTTTGTGAAGTGGAGGTATCCCTCATAGTTTGATATATTCCCAAAAAAACGAAACGTGTAGGGACCTTGAATATATCCATCATACTAGCTTTCCTTTACCCTGGTAGCCTTTATCACCAATAGGGCCAATCTCCTTGTCCCTATAGGGCTATTTAGGGTTCATTTATTAGGGCCAGGTTCCGGACGTGGCCACCCCTTGCGGGGAAAGGACCCCGTGTTAGGAGGTTACCTTAGGGACTCACAGGCCAAGTAGGGCATTAACAGGGACAGTTTTTCCCTGCAGCCCCTTGGAACCAAGGTACAACTCATCAGAGGAAGTTTTTCAGACAGGAGAAGCTCCTCCACCTCCTGTGTATTGGACTAACTTGTCCTGACTGGCACCACCGGTAAGATCTACCCTTTTTTCTGCCTTATGGCATAACCTTAGGTCTATAGCACGCTGCCAAAGATTTAATTTAGTGTTTATTTGTTGGTCAGTTCCGCTTCCCTATTTGGTACGCTAGTGGACCTGACCTTTGGTGACTCACCCACGCGGGTCCCATATTGTTGTCTGTTTAGTTTGTCTGGTAGGGGCTTTCTTTCCCCATTAGGGATCTTAATAATCCTAATAAACTCTAGGTTTTAAAACGTTACTGCCCCTTATTCTTTTCACATTTTCTGTCACAGAGCAGTATATCCCGGGAGAGTGCCCGTGCATCATCTCCCCTTAGGGACCACCCCCTTTTTTCTTCACACATCGGGCTGCACCAGAATGGGAGCAGACGCAAAACACTCCTTAATAGTTGAAAAGGCCTGCAATGCCTCCTCCGACCAAACAGAGACGTCAGTGCCCTTCTTTGTCATATCAGTCAGAGGTTTAACAATGGTGGAATAGTTTAGAATACATTTTCTATAATAGTTAGTAAACCCCAAAAACCACATCAAAGCTTTCTGATTCTCTGGTCGGTCCCATTCCAGAACCGCCCGGACCTTTTCGGGGTCCATACAAAAACCAGAGTCGGAAAGCAGATATCCCAAAAACGGAAGCTCCTGCACAGAACAGACATTTTTCCAATTTGGCATATAACTTATTCTCCTGAAGGATCGTCAAAACCTGTCTCACATGATCCTGATGGGTCTTCAGATCAGAAGAGTAAATTAAAATGTAATCTAAGTAAACTACCACGAACCTCCCCACCAAGTGATGAAAAATGTCATTGACGAATCGCTGAAATACCGCTGGCGCGTTCGTCAACCCAAAAGGCATAACCAGATTCTCAAAATGACCCTCGTGCGTATTGAAGGCTGTCTTCCACTCATCCCCTTCCTTGATTCTGATCAGATTTTAGGCCCCTCTCAAATCCAACTTGGAGAACACCCTGGCACCAACAATCTGATCAAAAAGGTCGGAGATCAAAGGAAGGGGATACGGATCCCGGACCGTAATACGGTTCAATTCCCGAAAATCCAAACATGGTCTCAGTGATCCATCCTTTTTCTTGACAAAGAAAAAACCTACTGCCAATGGAGACTTAGATGGCCTAATATGACCTTTTGCCAAACTCTCGGCGATATACTTTCGCATGACCTCTCTTTCAGGTTGGGAAAGATTGTAAAGGCGAGACTTTGGCAACTTAGCTCCTGAGATGAGATTAACTGGACAATCATAGTCACGATGAGGGGGCAATTCCTGGGTCCCACCCTCCGAAAAGACATCCGCAAAGTCTGAGAGATATTGAGGTAGAACCGCAGTGGACACCCCAGAGATAGATGTGCCAAGACAATTCTCCGAACAAAATTCTCCCCAACCAATAATTTGTCTTGCCTGCCAATCAATAATTGGATTATGTTTTGTCAACAACGGTAAACCTAGGACTATAGGAGCAGGCAAATCCCTCATGACAAAACAAGATATAAACTCTACATGTGAATCACCCACCCTCAACTGAATACCATGTGCAATATGAGTGAGACTCCTTTGAGAAAGAGGTGAAGAATCTATTGCAAACACCGGAATCTCCCTTTCTAAAGTGCACGTACTTAGACCCAGATTTTGAAGAAAAAGAAAGTCAATAAGGTTTAACCCAGCACCACAGTCAATGAATACCATAGTCAATGAAAATGAGAATTACAGGGAGCTTGCATACCTGCTTGTTCCACTACTCCATTCACGCTACCAAGAGTCAGGACGTTTTTTTTTTCTTTCATATCATCATGCGGTTTAACAAAAGGACAAGCAAAAACAAAATGGTCACTTTTTCCACAGTAGTAACATAGTTTATGTAATCTCCTCAAGTTTTTCATACCAGAACGAAAAGATATCTGATCCAACTGCATGGGTTCCTCCCCTACCCCAGAGCTATAAGTAATATCACCCTGGGCAGCAGGTGAGACGAAACCACACGCAGAAGGGATCCCTTGCACGGAGGGACCCTTGCACCTCTCTCTGATACGTCTATCCAACCGTATAGCCAAAGACATAGCATTCTCTAAAGTATCCGGGTACTCATGAAAAGCCAGGGCATCTTTCAACCTCTCCGATAACCCCTGACAAAACTGACTACATAACGCAGGGTCGTTCCACCCTGACTCAGTAGCCCATCTCCTAAACTCTACGCAGTAAACCTATGCAGTATGTTCACCCTGTAAAAAGTTACGCAATTTAGATTCTGCCATCGAGACCCGATCTGGGTCATCGTAAATCAATCCCAGGGCTTTGAAAAATTCCTCCACCGACCGGAGGGCCAGAGAACCGGGCGGCAGAGAAAAAGCCCAGGATTGAGCGTCCGCTTTAAGCAGAGACATGATTATACCAACCCTCTGACTTTCATCACCTGAAGAAATGGACGCAGTCGAAAATACAATTTGCATGACTCTTTAAAGGGGATAAAATCATCCGCACCCAATGTAAATTTCTCGGGAAGAGCGACTTTAGGCTCCCCACCAATTTGACCTGCACCTGATGCCAGAACACTCTGACACCGTGTGACCAAACTACGCAGATCCGCAACCTCTAGGGATAGTCCCTGCATGCGGTCAACCAGTGCATCAATTGACGCCATCACAAAACCGCTGAGTAATGGCAGTCACAGTATGGCGGGTTATAATGTCACGGCGGACAGGATCTCAGATACACAGACAACCAAATACACAAGTGTCTAGGCTAAATGCTGGGGAAAGGTCACCTCCTAGCACATCCCTGACTTCTCTCCCTATGCTGCTAAGCCCACATTTAGACCTTGATGGTAGGAATGATGTGTCCTCGTGCCTGGACTGCAAACACCCTAGAATCCCTGAGATGGTGAAAGGGGAGAAGGGGCAGAAGACACACAAATAGCCTAGACCGCAAACAACACAAACAAAAACCAAACTTATCTGAGCTGGAACAGACAATCCTTCCTTCCTTGAATCCAAGGCCAGACTGAATTCTATAACCCGCACGGCCCTCTGGGAGTGAAGGCAATTTAAGCCAATGACCCCACCCAGAGCACCTGAAGGAAGGCGGATCCAGCATGATTCCAAAACAAACAAAAGGTTAGACACGTGCTGCCAATCTGACAGACCTCCGCACACCGTCCAAGCAGGGCATGACAGTGCCATGACAACAGCCTCGACATTAAGCCGGCCGATAAGGGCGGGGCGGTTGTTGTCATGGACACATCATGGTATATGGGTGAAATAAGGAGGCAGCTGAGTGACCAAAATGTATACAGGGAATTGTCTGGTGACCCCCAAATTTGAATATATCAAGAAAATCAAAAATGTATTGGATTTGGCACATGATCAGGGCATTATCAATGAAGGACTACACTCCTTTTTATTGATAGAATGTCCACGTACGCCAATTATTTATGTGTTACCTAAAATACATAAGTCTTTGACGAATCCTCCTGGGCGACCCATCGTGTCGGGTATTGACTCTCTTTGTTCGCATATTTCCATCTTCCTTCGCACGTATGCTACTAACACTAAATCCTATATCAGGGATACAGAGGATTTTTTGCAAAGAATCTCCACTGTGAAATTGCCTGATAAATGTCTGGTGGCATCGTTTCATGTCACAAGCCTCTATACTTCGATAGATCATGCACGGGGAGTAAATGCGGTCATGAGATGTTTGGAATATAGTGATTTTTCAACAGAATGTTGTGACGTTATTATTGAACTACTGAATCTGGTCCTGAGACATAATTATTTTATGTTCGGGGACCAGTTCTTTTTGCAATTACGTGGGACCGCCATGGGGTCAAATGTGGCGCCCACGTATGCAAATGTCGTCATGGCGGCTCTTGAGGAGGATCTTGTCTATGTGTCCCACCACTTCAGCAAAGTGCTGGGGTGGTGGCGATACACAGACGACGTCTTCCTCATTTGGCAAGGAGATCTAGAGTCTTTAGAGCAATTTCATGGTTTCCTGAATGAATTGGACAGTGAAATTGCCTTTACACTCACACATTCTGACAAACAGGTACAGTTCCTGGACACGATGGTGTCCATTATTGGTGATAAATTGTCTACAGACATTTTCACCAAGCCGACTGACTGTAACACTTTGTTACGCTATGAAAGCTGCCATCCCAGACCTACCATTGAATCCCTACCGGGTAGCCAACTGCTACGTGTTAAGAGGATTGTACAGGACCCTGAACGTTTACCTGTTTGATATGAACAAATGATTAACAAGTTCAGACAGAGAGGATACCCATGAGGGAATATTTATAAACATCTGAGAAAGATACAAAATCCTCAGGGAATGGAGGCTAGAGAGAGGAAACTCAAACCTAGACAGATCCCATTTGTCACAACATATTCAGAACAGAGTATGTGGCCATTATTTTGAGGAAGCATTGGCCCATCTTAAAGAGCAATTTTCCCTTGGTTGAGACCTTCTCTTCTCCCCCACTTCTGTCATACAGGCGTCCTACTAACTTGACAATCTAGTAAGGGCGGATGTCTCTGTTAAAAGAAAGGTACAAACTTTCTTAGGTCCGAGAAAAATGGGCTATTCCCCGTGTCTGACATGTGTAAATTGCCCCTATATGGTGAAGGGAAGTTTTTTCACACACCCAGGTACGGGATCACAATATGATATTCGGCATTTTTTGACATGTGACAGCTCATTTGTCATATATGTACTGCAATGTCCATGTGGTCTCCTCTATGTGGGGGAGACCACATGTAACATGAAAACCCGATTGAATAATCATCACTTTTCCATCAGGCGCAAAAGAACGGTTCCAAAACACTTTGTTGAGTATGGTCACACTGAAAGAGAACTAAAATGCATGAATATTGACCAAGTTCCAAGGGCCAGACGAGGTGGTGATCGCACCTTGACCCTTAAACAAAGGGAACTGCGTTGGATACATAGTCTTCAGACCCTTAAACGACAGGGCCTGAATGTCGAGTTCAAATGGAATATAATGTTAGGCTACTTTCACACTTGCGGCAGAGAGATCCGGCAAGCAGTTCCGTCGCCGGAACTGCCTGCCGGATCAGGCAAAATGTATGCTAACTGATGGCATTAGTAAGACTGATCAGGATCCTGATCAGTCTTAAAAATGCCTGATCAGTCGAAAAAATGCATTGAAATGCCGGATCCGTCTTTCCGGTGTCATCCGGCAAAAACGGATCCGGCATTTATTTTTTCACCTTTTTTTCAGTCTGCGCATGCGCATACCGGAAGGACGGATCCGGCATTCTGAATGCCGGATCCGGCACTAATACATTCCTATGGGAAAAAATGCCTGATCCGGCATTCAGGCAAGTCTTCAGTTTTTTTAGCCGGAGATAAAACCGTAGCATGCTACGGTTTTCTCTTTTGCCTGATCAGTCAAAACGACTGAACTGAAGACATCCTGATGCAAACTGAACGGATTACTCTCCATTCAGAATGCATGGGGACATACCTGATCAGTTATTTTCTGGTATAGAGCCCCTGTGACGGAACTCTATGCCGGAAAAGAACAACGCAAGTGTGAAAGTAGCCTAATGTGCTTTCGGGATCCTTTCATCCTGTGGATTTGTCTTATTTATTTGGTACTCTGGTATTGTGATCACCTATGGTGTCAAATATTTTACTTATCATGTTTTCTTTTTATTTCAGATTTTATCGGATCTGATAGATTTTTTCAAGTTCATCATCACAACAGTGGAAAACGATGGCGGTCATCTACGGTGTTTCTAGTAGGGGTGCACCGAAATTCCGGCGGCCGAAAATGGGCCTAATCCATTTCGGCCGATATTGGTACATATCGGCAGAAAATATGATAGCCCCGCCCCGCCATACTAATATAAGATGTCATATTCATTTATTGGTTATTAAACATGCCCCCTCAGTCCTATTACTACCTTACATCCTAATCGCATCTGTAGAATTCAGGCAGGCCAGGCGGGCGGCAGCGTAACTCTTGTCATGTGCCTGAATGAAGCCGGCGGCGCAGGCAAGTGACGTCAGTGAGAGACGCGCCGGCCGCCCGGCTTGGGCGGCCTGAATTCTACAGAAGCGATTAGGATGTAAGGTAGTAATAGGACTGAGGGGGCATGTTTAATAACCAATAAATGAATATAACATCTTATATTTGTATACTGTCGGCAGCGGGGCGGGGGGGGGGAGGCGGGGGCGATCTGTGGATGGCACAGTTATGGGCTGGGGGGGTCTGTGGATGTCACTGTTATGGGCTGGGGGGGGTCTGTGGATGTCACTGTTATGGGCTGGGGGGGGTCTGTGGATGGCACTGTTATGGGCTGGGGGGTCTGTGGATGGCACATATATAACAGTGCCACCCACAGATCCCCCCAGCCCATAACAGTGCCATCCGCAGATCCCCTCATGTAACAGTGCCAGCCACAGATCCCCCCCCCCCTGTAACAGTGCCAGCCACAGATCCCCCTGTAACAGTGTCCGTCATCCACAGATCCCCCCCATAACAGTGTCCGTCATCCACAGATCCCCACATAACAGTGTCCGTCATCCACAGATCCCCCCCATAACAGTGTCCGTCATCCACAGATCCCCCCCATAACAGTGTCCGTCATCCACAGATTCCCCCATAACAGTGTCCCCCCATAACAGTTGTTTTGTACAATCACTTGTGTATGAGGAAGCACCATGTTATATAATATGATTTATTAAATTCATGAAAAAGAATTATTAATAAAATCATTTAAAAAAAAGTATTTTAAAAGTATTTGGGCAAAAAGGCAGTTTCGGTTTCGGTCAAGGGCATCCTGAATTTTCGGTTTCGGACCAGAATTTTCATTTCGGTGCACCCCTAGTTTCTAGTCCCATGTTAGGGAATAGGGTCGGAATTACAATTCACAAGTGCTAAGGCTGTCCGCAGGCTAGCCTGGATTTGTGGGAGGGGCCGTTACCTGTCTTAAGCAGTCCGGCTCTCCCAGGCAGCATTGGACGTCTGCTACTTCCGGGTGTGACGTCATCAGCAAGCGTCCTGCACGAGTGAATCTCAGAGAAGCCAGGTGTACCTTTCCCTTCAGTCTGCAAGCTGTTCAGATCGTTTTCCAAGATAACTGGTTTGTTTGGGGAGTGTGGCAACGTGGAGGAGGGTAGGAGGGTGTGTAGAGAGGGGGAAGTGTGCCGCAGGATCGCTTCTCCTCACTGCGTTCAGGCACATGCAATTCAAGTTTTGGCACCAGGGGGCAGCATTGTCACATAGTTGGAGCTCATTGCCTGTTCAGCACTCTCAGCATAACCTGTATCTAAGTTCATACAGGGGCTGCGAGTCATCTGGGCTCAGCAGGTTAAACTCTGGCAGCTGGGTCCTGGTGCCATTACTGAGTTGATTACTTACAAGGTTGCTGCTTGTGCACATGTTTGACACTCATCACATACACTACATACATACTTTAGACACATAGTTCGCACATCAGGCAGTTTGACGAATAAAAAATAAATAAAAAAAGGGTACAAGTGGATTGTTAAATAAAGTAAAAAATAAAAAAAAGAGTGGGTTGTTAAAAAAAAAAAAAAAAAAGAGAATTTTATCCACCAAGCTTCATCCATACACCTCTAGCATAGGTACATCCGCCAATACAGCTACACGCTCGCACGACATACACACCCCGTTTCATCTCGTAGACTAGTGTCATACGTCATACGGTCTGTTTTCCACAAATCCTATACTTACATACATCACCTACCACGTCTGTAGGTTCGTTAGCCCGCAGTATTCGTTTTTAATTAATCTGCCACGTCACAAATTCACACAAACTCGGGCTCGCTTCATACGTCAGTGGAAACGACTATCATACTCCCTGTCAGCTTCGAAGGCTTTTCGTTCAATCGTTTCACGCTACTGGGGAGGGGAAAGGGGAGGGGCTTAGATTCAATCATCTTGTCTGTCAGCTTACGGGCAGCAGGTCGTAGGGTTAACAGGTTGTTTTTTGTTTTTTTTCTCTTCTCTTTTTCTTTCTTCGTTTTTTTATTTTTTATTGTTGTTGCTTTGTGGTGTTTGTTGTGTTGTTTGCAGTGGTCATGTCTCAGCCTTCAGACATTGAGGAATTTGTGTCCTTGCCTCCGTCTCCAAGAGGGTCCGAACACGGCAGTACTCCATCCCTTAGGTCTTGGACAGTGCCTAAACTGACGGCCGAACTGCTCAGGAGAGGAATTCCGTTCGCGGCTACAGCCAGAAAGGCGGAACTCTTCAGGCTTCTGTTCCCCGCTACTCCACAGGCCAGGCCTGCTGCTACCAGCGACAATACCACCATCACTAATTCGCTGGTGCAGATTCACACGGTGCTGAACACACTCACGAGTTCCATCCAGGATTTACAAGCCCGGATGGAGGTGATGGAACAGCGTCGCGACCCCCCCTAGTAGTTGGGCCAGCCAGTGGCGCGGCACCTCCGGCTGTTGTAGCAGGTACTGGGCCTACTCTACTGTCTACAGCTAACCTGTCACAGGGCGTGGGAGTACCTTCAGTGGCACCAGTGTATTTTGTAAGGCCTAGCATAAAGAAGGACATCCTGGAGGGCAAGGATGTCAACTTGGCATCCTTGTTAATTACGTCCCACGTTACAGAGAATAAGTCCTTTGGCTGTAGCGAGTTGTCGGTGGTACTTAAGTCCAAGGACCCCAGGCTCAGTCGCAAACTGTCTCTGGCCGAGTTCGTCCTGGCCTTCAGCCTGTTCAGAGACATTTTGTGTTCTGCCAGCCCTAACAGGAGAGAAGAGTTGGACATTTATCTCTACAGGGTGGTAGATTTGGCGCACAAGTACGGGGGTTCGGCGTTCTATGATTATCATAGGTCCTTCTCGGCCAAAGCGGCAGCCATTTGGGCCCAGTTCCAGGTAGTCACAGACTGGAGCAATATAGACATGGAACTATTTTGCAGGCACTTCGCCAGTTTGAAGTCCCCGGTGTGCGCTACATGTCAATCTCCTGCTCATACTACCGCTTGGTGCCCATTGGCTGACCTCTCAGCCGCCCCCAGTACCTCCAGAGGTGGGATCAACCCGGGTCCTAGCCAGCAGTCAACCCAGTTTGACAAGCTAGGGAGACCCATTCATTATCTAGGCAAAGCCCAGCTCTGCAATAACTTTAATTACGCCATCTGCAACTTCAGCCAGTGCAGGCTCCTGCATGTCTGTGCCACAAGTTTTAGGGCACATCCGGTCACGGTCTGCACATTGAAGCCGGCGTGACTGAGCCGGGTGAATGTGGAGGCACTAGACCAGCTGCTGCGGCTTCATCCGGTTCAGCCGTTCCGTACATTCCTGGTGGAAGGGTTTTCACGGGGGTTTCACACTGGGCTCATCACCTTGCCCCAGCAGACTCATGAATGCCCCAACTTGCAGTCGGCTTCTAAACATGCTGGTCTGGTGGATTCACTCTTGGCAGTTGAGCTGGACAAGGGTTTCATCATTGGTCCTTTCCAGTCCCCTCCTTTCTGCACTTGGAGGGCGAGCCCGGTGGGGGTGGTGCAGGGAAAATATTCCAATAAATTTCGTTTGATTTATGATTTGTCTGCTCCACATTCTTCCCACGTTCCAAGTCTCAACTCGTTGATTCCGTCCGAGGAATTTTCCTTGAAGTATACTTCCGTAGACCAGGCTATCCAGGTCATTCTTCAGACAGGCATGGGGGCTTGGCTGTCCAAAGCAGATGTCTCTGATGCGTTCAAATTGCTCCCTATTAGCCCATCTCTCTGGCAGTGGCATGGCATCAAATGGAGAGATGCGTACTATTTCGCCACCAAGTTGACGTTTGGTTCCAAGAGCAGCCCCAGTCTGTTTGACAAGTTAGCGCAGGCACTGGAATGGATTTTGTTGGAACAGGGTTGCCAGAATGTCATTCACTACCTGGATGATTTTCTGTTGATCGAAGAACCCTCACAGGCGCCTGTTGACTTGCAGGTCTTCAAGGAGTTAAACATTCCAGTGGCCGAACACAAAACAGAAGGGCCTGCGCAGGTTGTCACGTTCTTGGGGATCTCTCTGGATTCACGCGCCATGTCAGCTAGTCTGCCACAAGACAAACTCGACAGAATCAAATCAGGTGTCCGTTCCTTGCTCATGTCTCAGGTTTGCACCAAGAGAGAATTGCAGTCTCTGTTGGGCATGTTAAACTTTGCCATGAGGATCATTCCTCAGGGTAGATCATTCATCTCAAGATTGCTAGTCTTATTACAACAGACCAGTGATTTGGATGCATCAGTGCATCTTAATGCGAACGCCCGAGCAGATCTGTTCATGTGGGACAGATTTCTCAGCGGGTGGAACGGCATTTCCATGTTTATTCCGAGGGCCACTTCTGATTCTCCACACGTATTTTCAGACGCGGCTGCCTCGGTAGGTTTCGCAGCCATATTTGGCTCACATTGGTTCGCCGGCTCATGGCCCACACACGTGCTACAGTTGCCGGGGTTTTCTCAGACGTCGGCATTGTTCGAGATCTATCCTATCGTAGCAGCTGCTATAGTCTGGGGGCATAGGTGGTCGGGTCACACGGTGGTTTTCCACACTGACAACATGGCGACCGCAGAGATCATTAACAAGGGCAGATCTAAATCGTTACTCATCATGTCTTTCATGTGTAGACTGACCTGGATAGCTCTGGAACAGGGGTTTAATTTTCATGCCCTGTTTTTGGACGTTGCAGCTGATGCTTTATCTCGTTTTGATTTTTCTCGCTTTTTCTTACAGAACCCAGAAGCAGACTCAGTGGGCACCCCGGTACCGGACTGGCGGCTGCTGGTCTTGGATTAGACTCTCTGATGGTGGTCGCCAGTTCACTCATTACCAAGTCTTTGTCGGCCAGTACGTTGCGGTCGTACCGCCGAGCGTGGGTGGTTTTTTTGAACTTTCAGTTGGCATATCCTAGAGGTGACACAGGTCAGGTCAAGTATATGGTGGCTTTCGTGTCTTATTGTCATTCGGCATTGGCTTTATCCTACAACACCATTAGGCTATATTTGGCTGGGGTGCAGCATTTTTTGGCACTTCAAGAGCCAGACAGACCCTCTATATTTTCAGCTCACCCGATCAAGGCCATCCTCAGAGGCATTCAAAAAAGCCAGGTCTCGGTCAAGTCGGTCCGTCGATCTATTACGGGGGACACGTTTTGTAGCCTGTCGGAAGTTCTCACATTGTCACCATTCGGAGTCCTTCCCAGCCTGGTGATCAAGGCGGCGATGCACTTGGCATTTTACGGGTTTTTAAGACCAGGTGAAGTGACACAGGCCAGACAAGGGGCGGTGGCTCTCCGCAAGGGAGATTAGTCAGGATGGGCAGCAACTTTCATTTGCAGTTGCCTCACAACAAAACAAGGCAGGTAGGTCTCGGCCATGTAGTTAAGTTCTTCCAGACCACAAACGCATGGTGTCCAGTGACAGTCTTGGACAACCTCTTGCTGGCCCTTAGTCTTCACAGCCCCACCGACCCATTACTTCCATTCCCTGTTGATCCACTGACAGTTCATCAAACATATTCGCATCCTGTTGACCAGTGTAGGATTGAATCCGGCTTCCACTCGTTTAGGTCCTGACCACAAAGATAAATATATTGTGGATAAGTCGTGAATGGAAGATTGTTACCTACTGTTCTAGATGAGGGAAAATGGGTGGACCTTGGTTCTGAGGATGTTGGGTGCTGACTGCACTTGACACCTTGGTGCCATAATTGGTGTGTGACGATGATCACTAAAGTGACATAACCACATAAACCACACCCTCTCTCTTATTATGTTTTATTTTACAGAGACACTGTTTCCATATGGGAACTTATGACTCTATTTCTTCCTATACAGACGGCTTGATATCCCATTTTGTTAGTATCAATCAAAGCTTCTTGAACAGTACCACACAACCTTATCATGCCCCATATATGACTTTTTAATCCCCTTCCAAGTCTGGCTTTAGCGGTGCCCTGTCCGCCCTGGGTGGTTGTGGTTTGCTGGCTTTTGGGACGATTTCCGGTTGCCGGGTTACGGCTCATGTGATGCACTCATGTGACCCTGTGACTCGGTAGCTGGAGCGCCTCTTTCTGGCTCGTCACGTGCACCTATGGTGGAGTCGGGTTGCCGGTTCACTCCTCGCGACTGACGTCACTGATCACGTGTGGTCAGGTGACGGGTCACGTGACCTAGTGTGTACTGGTATCCTGGCTACCAGGCATGCACATCGACAGACCGGGGATGCTGAGATGGGCGCCATCCAAGTACACTGCTGTGTAAGTTGTTTCTCACATAATTTATGTGGCCGATTGACTGTTTATTTAAACACGCACAGGTGATCACTTTGATTAATGCACATGGCACTTTATGGGAATATACAATGAAGTATGTGACTTTTGAAGATCAATAATCATGGTTTCACGAGATGTATATGTCACTGATTTATTACATGTTTTGTATATTTTTTATCATCTTTTTACACTGGATTATGTATTTTATATCATGTTGTATATCTGATTATGTAATTAGCACTAATTGACTCACAAGGTATTGTGGGTATAAATGTGGATGTTTTGGCACCAGTTTGTATGCTTGATAAAGACTGCAATGAGCAGTTCAAACGTTGCAGAGGGGAATAAAGCGGGTCATTTCACTTTTTACATTGGAGTGCTGCCTCTTTTTTGGAGAACTACTACCATTGATGACCATTTTGCCCATGGTCTGAGGAATTTGCACCAGGATTCATCACATAGTGCTGCTGTTTTTCCTTTGTTGGATATATATACAGTACAGACCAAAAGTTTAGACACACCTTCTCTGTCACAATACTGGTGTAACAGAACTGGAATCCGATGGCCAGGACTTGGGAGCAGAGTATATATAGTACGGATGTAGCAGAACCCACGTTGTTGTGACCCGCACAGATGAGGCAGAGACTGTAGACGAGAACCGAGGTCAGGATTAGCAGAAGTCAGGGCAGGCGGCAAGCTGGCAGGAAAGGTAGACGAGCAGAAGTTCAGGTCAGGCGGCAAGCAGGTACGAAGGTCCAAGGACAGTCCGGGTAGGCAACAGGAGGTAGCAGGGAGAACCACTAGGGCACAGAACACACGGAGGAGTGAGTTCCAGCAAGAGGATTGCAGACTAAAAGCCAAACACAATACTCTAGCAAAGACATGAGGTCTGGCCAGTTTAAAAAGGAACAGGAACAGGAAGTGAGATGGCAACCAGGAAACACAAAATCCACCATCTTGACTGAGGGCAAGCTTGAGGGCAAAGTAAACTATATCAGGGTGGTTTCTGACATTCTCATTCAAAGACTTTTCTTTATTTTCATGACTATGAAGGCATCAAAACTATGAATTAACACATGTGGAATTATATACATAACAAACAAGTGTGAAACAACTGAAAATATGTCATATTCTAGGTTCTTCAAAGTAGCCACCTTTTGCTTTGATTACTGCTTTGCACACTCTTGGTATTCTCTTGATGAGCTTCAAGAGGTAGTCCCCTGAAATGGTCTTCCAACAGTCTTGAAGGAGTTCCCAGAGATGCTTAGCACTTGTTGGCCCTTTTGCCTTCACTCTGCGGTCCAGCTCACCCCAAACCATTTTGATTGGGTTCAGGTCCGGTGACTGTGGAGGCCAGGTCATCTGGCGCAGCACCCCATCACTCTCCTTCATGGTCAAATAGCCCTTACTTTCAAAGTTTTCCCAATTTTTCGGCTGACTGACTGACCTTCATTTCTTAAAGTAATGATGGCCACTCGTTTTTCTTTACTTAGCTGCTTTTTTCTTGCCATAATACAAATTCTAACAGTCTATTCAGTAGGACTATCAGCTGTGTATCCACCTGACTTCTCCCCAATGCAACTGATGGTCCCAACCCCATTTCTAAGGCAAGAAATCCCACTTATTAAACCTGACAGGGAATACCTGTGAAGTGAAAACCATTTCAGGGGACTACCTCTTGAAGCTCATCAAGAGAATGCCAAGAGTGTGCAAAGCAGTAATCAAAGCAAAAGGTGGCTACTTTGAAGAACCTAGAATATGACATATTTTCAGTTGTTTCACACTTGTTTGTTATGTATATAATTCCACATGTGTTAATTCATAGTTTTGATGCCTTCAGTGTGAATCTACAATTTTCATAGTCATGAAAATAAAGAAAACTCTTTGAATGAGAAGGTGTGTCCAAACTTTTGGTCTGTACTGTATATATATATATATATATATATATATATATATGCGTGTATATAGACGAAGCTACACAGCGGTCACTGTTTGTAGTACCAGCTGAGGTGTGGACCCGGCCCCAGGGTGACACGTTTATATATATATATATATATGGATACACAGTGGGATGCGAAAGTTTGGGCAACCTTGTTAATCGTCATGATTTTCCTCTATAAATCGTTGGTTGTTATGATAAAAAATGTCAGTTAAATATATCATATAGGAGACACACACAGTGATATTTGAGAAGTGAAATGAAGTTTATTGGATTTACAGAAAGTGTGCTATAATTGTTTAAACAAAATTAGGCAGGTGCATACATTTGGGCACTGTTGTCATTTTATTGATTCCAAAACCTTTAGAACTAATTATTGGAACTCAAATTGGCTTGGTAAGCTCAGTGACCCCTGACCTACATACACAGGTGAATCCAATTATGAGAAAGAGTATTTAAGGGGGTCAATTGTAAGTTTCCCTCCTCTTTTAATTTTCTCTGAAGAGTAGCAACATGGGGGTCTCAAAACAACTCTCAAATGACCTGAAGACAAAGATTGTTCACCATCATGGTTTAGGGGAAGGATACAGAAAGCTGTCTCAGAGATTTCAGCTGTCTATTTCCACAGTTAGGAACATATTGAGGAAATGGAAGTCCACAGGCTCAGTTCAAGTTAAGGCTCGAAGTGGCAGACCAAGAAAAATCTCAGATAGACAGAAGCGACGAATGGTGAGAACAGCCAGAGTCAACCCACAGACCAGCACCAAAGACCTACAACATCATCTTGCTGCAGATGGAGTCACTGTGCATCGTTCAACCATTCGGCGCACTTTACACAAGGAGATGCTGTATGCGAGAGTGATGCAGAGGAAGCCTTTTCTCCGCCCACAGCACAAAAAGTGCCGCTTGAGGTGGGCTAAAGCACATTTGGACAAGCAGGCTTCATTTTGGAATAAGGTGCTGTGGACTGATGAAACTAAAATTGAGTTATTTGGCCATAACAAGGGGCGTTATGCATGGAGGAAAAAGAACACAGCATTCCAAGAAAAATACATGCTACCTACAGTAAAATATGGTGGTGGTTCCATCATGCTGTGTGGCTGTGTGGCCAGTGCAGGGACTGGGAATCTTGTCAAAGTTGAGGGACGCATGGATTCCACTCAGTATCAGCAGATTCTGGATACCAATGTCCAGGAATCAGTGACAAAGCTGAAGCTGCGCCGGGGCTGGATCTTTCAACAAGACAACGACCCTAAACACTGCTCAAAATCCACTAAGGCATTTATGCAGAGGAACAAGTACAACATTCTGGAATTGCCATCTCAGTACCCAGACCTGAATATAATTGAAAATCTGTGGTGTGACTTAACCACCTCAGCTCCCCTAGCTTAAACACCCTTAATGACCAGGCCACTATTTACACTTCTGCACTACACTACTTTCACGGTTTATTGCTCGGTCATACAACTTACCACCCAAATGAATTTTACCTCCTTTACTTCTCACTAATAGAGCTTTCATTTGGTGGTATTTCATTGCTGCTGACATTTTTACTTTTTTTGTTATTAATCGAAATTTTACAAAATTTTTGCCAAAAAATGACATTTTTCACTTTCAGTTGTAAAATTTTAAAAAGAAAACAACATCCATATATAAATTTTTTTCTAAATTTATTGTTCTACATGTCTTTGATAAAAAAAAAATGTTTGGGTAAAAAAAAAAATGTTTGGGTAAAAGTTATAGCGTTTACAAACTATAGTACAAAAATGTGAATTTCCGCTTTTTGAAGCAGCTCTGACTTTCTGAGCACCTGTCATGTTTCCTGAGGTTCTACAATGCTCAGACAGTAGAAAACCCCCACAAATAACCCCATTTCGGAAAGTAGACACCCTAAGGTATTCGCTGATGGGCATAGTGAGTTCATAGAACTTTTTATTTTTTGTCACAAGTTATCGGGAAATTATGATTTTTTTTTTATAAATATCTCGGTCAAATGCCAACTTTGTATAAAAAAAATGGGAAAAGTTGTCTTTTGCCTAGATATTTCTCTCACCCAGCATGGGTATATGTAAAAAGACACCCCAAAACACATTGCCCTACTTCTTCTGAGTACGGCGATACCAGATGTGTGACACTTTTTTGCAGCCTAGGTGGGCAAATGGGCCCACATTCCAAAGAGCACCTTTCAGATTTCACAGGGCATTTTTTACACATTTTGATTTCAAACTACTTCTCACACATTAGGGCCCCTAAAATGCCAGGGCAGTATAACTACCCCACAAGTGACACCATTTTGGAAAGAAGACACCCCAAGGTATTTCGTGATGGGCTTAGTGAGTTCATGGAAGTTTTTATTTTTTGTCACCTGGTCATTGAAGGTGCTCCCATGTGAAGGTTATAGTCGTGGACTGAGAGGGGCTTTTCAATGACACTGGTTGCCTGTTCTATTTGTATCGTCGTGTCTGCGTGAATGGAGGAGAGCATGTAAACGTCACGCTTGTCTCTCCATTTCACCGCGAGCAGTTCTTCGTTACACAAGGCAGCCCTCTCCCCCCTTGCAAGACAAGTGGTAACGAGCCATTGGGGGAAGCCCCGGCGACTAGGTCGCGCGGTGCCACAGCAGCCAATCTGTTCTAGGAACAAATGCCTGAAGAGGGGCACACTTGTGTAAAAATTGTCCACATAAAGGTGGTACCCCTTGCCAAATAAGGGTGACACCAAGTCCCAGACTGTCTTCCCACTGCTCCCCAGGTAGTCAGGGCAACCGACCGGCTCCAGGGTCTGATCTTTACCCTCAAAGATACGAAATTTGTGGGTATAACCTGTAGCCCTTTTACAGAGGTTATACAATTTGACCCCATACCGGGCGCGCTTGCTTGGGATGTATTGTTTGAAGCCAAGGTACCCGGTAAAATGTATAAGGGACTCGTCTACGCAGATGTTTTGCTCTGGGGTATACAAATCTGCAAATTTGTTGTTGAAGTGGTCTATGAGGGGCCGAATTTTGTGGAGCCGGTCAAAAGCTGGGTGGCCTCTGGGACGAGAGGTGCTGTTGTCGCTAAAGTGCAGGAAACACAGGATGGTCTCAAATCGTGTCCTGGACATAGCAGCAGAGAACATGGGCATGTGATGAATTGGGTTCGTGGACCAATATGACCGCAATTCATGCTTTTTGGTTAGACCCATGTTGAGGAGAAGGCCCAGAAAAATTTTAATTTCGGAAACTTGGACTGGTTTCCACCGGAAAGGCTGGGCATAAAAGCTTCCCGGGTTGGCGGCTATAAATTGAGTGGCATACCGATTTGTTTCTGCCACGACTAAGTCCAAGAGCTCCGCAGTCAAGAACAGCTCAAAAAATCCCAGTGCCGAACCAATCTGAGCCGTCTCAACCCGAACTCCAGACTGGGCGGTGAAAGGGGGAACTACAGGTGCGGCTGAAGTTGGGGACTGCCAATCAGGGTTTGCCAGCAGCTCAGGGACTCTAGGGGCTCTACGGGCCTGTCTGTGCGGTTATAGCACACTTTCTGTAAATCCAATAAACTTCATTACACTTCTCAAATATCACTGTGTGTGTCTCCTATATGATATATTTAACTGACATTTTTTATCGTAACAACCAACGATTTATACAGGAAAATCATGACGATTAACAAGGTTGCCCAAACTTTCGCATCCCACTGTATATATATATACAGTACAGACCAAAAGTTTGGACACACCTTCTCATTCAAAGAGTTTTCTTTATTTTCATGACTATGAAGGCATCAAAACTATGAATTAACACATGTGGAATTATATACATAACAAACAAGTGTGAAACAACTGAAAATATGTCATATTCTAGGTTCTTCAAAGTAGCCACCTTTTGCTTTGATTACTGCTTTGCACACTCTTGGCATTCTCTTGATGAGCTTCAAGAGGTAGTCCCCTGAAATGGTCTTCCAACAGTCTTGAAGGAGTTCCCAGAGATGCTTAGCACTTGTTGACCCTTTTGCCTTCACTCTGCGGTCCAGCTCACCCCAAACCATCTCGATTGGGTTCAGGTCCGGTGACTGTGGAGGCCAGGTCATCTGGCACAGCACCCCATCACTCTCCTTCATGGTTAAATAGCCCTTACTTTCAAAGTTTTCACAATTTTTCGGCTGACTGACTGACCTTCATTTCTTAAAGTAATGATGGCCACTAGTTTTTCTTTACTTAGCTGCTTTTTTCTTGCCATAATACAAATTCTAACAGTCTATTCAGTACGACTATCAGCTGTGTATCCACCTGACTTCTCCTTAACGCCACTGATGGTCCCAACTCCATTTATAAGGCAAGAAATCCCACTTATTAAACCTGACAGGGAACACCTGTGAAGTGAAAACCATTTCAGGGGACTACCTCTTGAAGCTCATCAAGAGAATGCCAAGAGTGTGCAAAGCAGTAATCAAAGCAAAAGGTGGCTACTTTGAAGAACCTAGAATATGACATATTTTTAGTTGTTTCACACTTGTTTGTTATGTATATAATTCCACATGTGTTAATTCATAGTTTTGATGCCTTCAGTGTGAATCTACAATTTTCATAGTCATGAAAATAAAGAAAACTCTTTGAATGAGAAGGTGTGTCCAAACTTTTGGTCTGTACTGTATATATATATATATATATATATATTCATAGAAAATCAACGCAGCACTCTTCTTGTAAAAAACGCAGTGTCTTTATTCACACATGTGACACAAAATTATTATTATTATTTTTTTTTTGTACCCTGCAGTTGGGTACACCATGCGTTTTTTCCAAAAAATAATAAGTTGGATGAATTGCATTCAATTGCAGCACGCGTCTCTCTATCCTGATGAATTGATGAATTTATTATAGCCAAAGTGATTTTATTGTGATTTTAAAATGCACTTGCACTTTTTATAATATGTGATTGTTTATGTATACTTCAATGTGAAGCTACACCTTATCGGCACAAGCACTTTATATATATAGATGTATGAGAATATATACCAAGATCACAATACAAGAAGACACTGGAAATAGTGGAATGGAATGAATCGATTTTTTTAAAAAAAGAACACTTGATTTTGTATCAGCTGTCACTAATTGTAATCACTTGATTAAATGATGTTGTACACATGTATTGAAAAGCTGGATATTTATTTAGATGCCAGCATGTTGTTGGTCTGTGCACTTGGCTTGAGAAGGATCCCGGAAGGGGATTGAAACGTTGCCTATTTTGTGTCACATGTGTGAATAAAGACACTGCGTTTTTTACAAGAAGAGTGCTGCATTGATTTTCTATGAATATACAAGCCTGTTGTCAAAGGTGAGACGCTTGCACCGGATAATCTCTAAAGTGAGTGCTGCCGGAATTCACATACTGGATATCGACTTAAAAGGCGTTGCACCGCACCGTGGAATTGAATGTTACAAGGTAAATCCTATATGAGCATGGAGCACGGCACACATGTGTTTTCATACAATGATAATGATGTTTAAAGGATCATGGCAACTGTGGAGGGCGATGCCTCGTTTCTCAGTATACCCTCAGTAACGAACTTTAAGAGAGACTATGAGAACGTTTCAAAAAAATGTTTATCTCTCGAATTGCATCTCCTGACATTGGTACAATACCATAAAGAAAATCGCATACCAAGAGGGATGAGAACGCGCTTAAAACCGACTACATATTCTCAAGATGGCGAATATAGAGCACGCTTTGAGGCGATCTCTAATAAATATGCACTTGATCTCATTCTTCTGAATATCGAACATTTGCAAAAGGATCTGCGATTACTGAAAATTAAAATGATACATGTAGAGGAATCCTTGAAAACCACAATGTTAATGGAAGATTGTAGTGCTTTTCTTGAGAAACAGAATGTCTTTCTGAAAAGAATGAGGGGTGAACTGGAAGAAAACGAAAAGAAGTAAATGGTATCGTGACCAGCAAGATTACACTATTGGACATACGTATAATTGGAACATGGAGAATGTGAATGGGAGAACCACTACTAAAAAATTTAACAACAGAAAGAATCAGGATCCAAGTAGGAATAAAACCGAAAAAGAAAAAACGAAGTGTGAGGTGGATAATAACCAGCCTTTTTTAGGAGGCGCTATTGCGCTTCCCCTCAGTTCAAAAACACAAGAAGAGGTGGGCACCGACATGGAAGATCCAGAAAGCAGCAAGCCACAGAGGACTTCTCGCAATACGACGTCCAAGGTCTCGAGAAAGAAATGAACAATATAGTGGTAAATACACTGCTCAAAAAAATAAAGGGAACACAAAAATAACACATCCTAGATCTGAGTTAATTAAAAATTCTTCTGAAATACTTTGTTCTTTACATAGTTGAATGTGCTGACAACAAAATCACACAAAAATTAAAAAATGGAAATCAAATTTTTAACCCATAGAGGTCTGGATTTGGAGTCAAACTCAAAATTAAAGTGGAAAAACACACTACAGGCTGATCCAACTTTGATGTAATGTCCTTAAAACAAGTCAAAATGAGGCTCAGTAGTGTGTGTGGCCTCCACGTGCCTGTATGACCTCCCTATAACGCCTGTGCATGCTCCTGATGAGGTGGCGGACGGTCTCCTGAGGAATCTCCTCCCAGACCTGGACTAAAGCATCTGCCAACTCCTGGACGTTGTGGTGCAACGTCACGTTGGTGGATAGAGCAAGACATGATGTCCCAGATGTGCTCAATTGGATTCAGGTCTGGGGAACGGGCGGGCCAGTCCATAGCATCAATGCCTTCGTCTTGCAGGAACTGCTGACACACTCCAGCCACATGAGGTCTAGCATTGTCTTGCATTAGGAGGAACCCAGGGCCAACCGCACCAGCATATGGTCTCACAAGGGGTCTGAGGATCTCATCTCGGTACCTAATGGCAGTCAGGCTACCTCTGGCGAGCACATGGAGGGCTGTGCGTCCCTCCAAAGAAATGCCACCCCACACCATTACTGATCCAATGCCAAACCGGTCATGCTGGAGGATGTTGCAGGCAGCAGAACGTTCTCCACGGCATCTCCAGACTCTGTCACATGTGCTCAGTGTGAACCTGCTTTCATCTGTGAAGAGCACAGGGCGCCAGTGGCGAATTTGCCAATCTTGGTGTTCTCTGGCAAATGCCAAACGTCCTGCACGGTGTTGGGCTGTAAGCACAACCTCCACCTGTGGACGTCGGGCCCTCATATCACCCTCATGGAGTCTGTTTCTGACCGTTTGAGCAGACACATGCACATTTGTGGCCTGCTGGAGGTCATTTTTCAGGGCTCTGGCAGTGCTCCTCCTGTTCCTCCTTGCACAAAGGCGGAGGTAGCGGTCCTGCTGCTGGGTTGTTGCCCTCCTACGGCCTCCTCCACGTCTCCTGATGTACTGGCCTATCTCCTGGTATCGCCTACATGCTCTGGACACTACGCTGACAGACACAGCAAACCTTCTTGCCACAGCTCGCATTGATGTGCCATCCTGGATAAGCTGCACTACCTGAGCCACTTGTGTGGGTTGTAGACTCCGTCTCATGCTACCACTAGAGTGAAAGCACCGCCAGCATTCAAAAGTGACCAAAACATCAGCCAGGAAGCATAGGAACTGAGAAGTGGTCTGTGGTTACCACGACAGAACCACTCCTTTATTGGGGGTGTCTTGCTAATTGCCTATAATTTCCACCTGTTGTCTATCCCATTTGCACAACAGCATGTGAAATTGATTGTCACTCAGTGTTGCTTCCTAAGTGGACAGTTTGATTTCACAGAAGTGTGATTGACTTGGAGTTACATTGTGTTGTTTAAGTGTTCCCTTTATTTTTTTGAGCAGTGTATATTTTCACATATACTTGATGAACATGAACTCAAAATTTTTAATAGAGGTTTGACATTTTGTCCACAGGCAAAGATGGATTGGTTCCAGTTGGATCTGGACTTACACCACCTCTTCAGAACATTGAAGCTGAGGGTGTGGTGTGACTCCAGACCCATGGGACCCCATGATGTAGATAATAACGTACAGTCAAATTTGACCTTGAAGCAATTTGATTTGTTTATAAAGAGCGATTTTACACCTGTAATTAATTCACATGCTCTCGAGACATTTATGGAGTCAGTGAAAAGGGATATTGTACAGCTCAAAGATAACGTATGTGGTCAAAATTTGACACAACCTAATGTTTCTAAAGTTGAAATGGATGCATTGAAACGGTTGTCCAGAAACCACAACCTCACCATTAAACCCGCTGACAAGGGGGGTGCGGTCGTGGTGATGGACACCCCCAAGTACATCCAGAAGATCAACAGACAACTGTCTGCCAATGATACGTATGAGGCGTTGTCAAGGGATCCCAAATTTGAGATCATGAAAATCATTGAGGAGAAAGTTAACGGGGCCTGAAATGAAGGCATAATAGATGCACAATTGGCACAGTTTCTGGTAGTGAAGTCCCCAGTGACTCCTTTGATATATGTCCTTCCAAAAATCCACAAGAGCCTCATTGATCCCCCGGGCCGCCCGATCACCTCGGGCAGGGGATCAATCTTGTCCAATATTGCAATTTTTTTGGACAGAGCATTGAAGCAGTTTGCGATCGAAGCAAGGTCGTATATCAGGGACACTGGAGACTTTTTGCAGAAGATTGCAAAGATTTCAGTTACAGAGGGTGTGATATTGGCGTCCTTTGACATTGTCTCGTTATACACATCAATAGGGCATGAACAGGGACTTGAAGCGGTACGTAATATGTTACAATATTCCCAATATACGGAACAGGCGAGGAGTTTTTTGCTTGATATGCTGGAGATCACGTTGCGGCATAACTACTTTGCTTTTCAGGACAGGTATTACGTGCAGAGGGTGGGCGCGGCGATGGGTTCCAACGTCGCGCCCACCTATGCAAATATCTTTGTGCGATCATTGGAAGAACGCATCATCTATGACTCTCCCCACTTCAGCAATGTGCTGGGGTGGTGGAGATTCATAGATGACGTGTTCATTATTTGGAATGGTACCAGCGATTCGCTACATGTATTTCACGACTTTTTGAATAGTATGGATACCAATATAAAATTTTCGTTAACAGCCTCGAGTGAACGGGTGCAATTCTTAGATACACAGGTTTATGTGGATAATGGGAGCCTACATACAGATTTAAACATTAAAGCTACAGATAAAAATACGATTTTACATTTTGCAAGCGGGCACCCACGCAAAACGATCAGGTCATTACCATACGGCCAGATGCTGCGGGTAAAAAGAATTGTAGATAATGAAGAGCACGCGAAAGGCGCCTTAAAAAAATTGGAAAATTCATTTAAAATAAGAGGTTATCCTAAAAAGGTTATTCAGGAGAATAGGATGAAAGCTGATCAAGAAACTCGTGATACTTTGTCGAAGGGCAAAATGAAACTTAATACAGAGAGGATACCATTTGTAACAGCATTCAATGAGCTAAGTCCATCAGTGGAGCGGATTGTGCGTTCACATTGGGGTGCATTGAGGAGCGGATTCCCTGTGATTTCGGCCTTCGCTGCACAACCTTTGATGTCATATAAACGCTCCAGAAACATCAAAGACGGAGTGGTGAGAACTGAGATAGAGGGACAGAAAAAATAGGTCCAGCAGACTTTGTTTAAGTCCAAGAGGACAGGTTGTTACCCATGTCTGCGGTGTGTGAATTGCAAGTATCTGCAGAAGGGCAGGGAATTCACACATCTGCAGACTGGGGAACGTTTTGAGATTAACGAATATTTGACTTGTGATTCGTCGTGGGTAGTATACGTTTTATGGTGCCCATGTCACTTACTCTATGTAGGGGAGACTACCTGTGATATCAAGGCGAGACTAAATAACCATTGACAGTCTATTAGAGATAAAAGGAAAGATCTGCCTGTGGCTAAACATTTTTCGGACAAACAGCATAAGGAAAAAGATCCGAAATTTGCAATCCTAGAAAGAATTAATGTGTTAAAAAGAGGGGGGGATAGAACTACTCTTTTGAAAAAATGTGAATTAAAATGGATACATCGCCTTGGTACATTGAAACCGCATGGTTTAAATATAGATTATTGTGTTACAATGGGTATGAGATAGAGGGTATTGGCTCCTGATTGCAGGATTTCCGGACACATTATTACATTGAATGTATAGACCAGTTATGAATTTTTTGCAAAAAATTATATTTTTTCTGTATTACAGATATGGAGTTTCATGGGATGAGAGAGGCGTCCTGCATGTGTGTATATATATATATATATATATATATATATATATATACAGGTGAAACTCGAAAAAATTTGAATATCGTGCAAAAGTCCATTTATTTCAGTAATGCAAATTAAAAGGAATTGCATTAACCACCTCAGCCCCCTTAGCCCCCTCAGCACCCTTAATGACCAGGCCACTTTTTACACTTCTGACCTACCCTACTTTCACTGTTTATTGCTCGGTCATGCAACTTACCACCCAAATGAATTTTACCTCCTTTTCTTCTCACTAATAGAGCTTTCATTTGGTGGTATTTCATTGCTGCTGACATTTTTACTTTTTTTTGTTATTAATCAAAATTTAACGATTTTTTTGCAAAAAAATGACATTTTTCACTTTCAGTTGTAAAATTTTGCAAAAAAAACGACATCCATATATAAATTTTTCTCTAAATTTATTGTTCTACATGTCTTTAATAAAAAAAAAATGTTTGGGTAAAAAAAAAATGGTTTGGGTAAAAGTTATAGCGTTTACAAACTATGGTACAAAAATGTGAATTTCCGCTTTTTGAAGCAGCTCTGACTTTCTGAGCACCTGTCATGTTTCATGAGGTTCTACAATGCCCAGACAGTACAAACACCTCACAAATGACCCCATTTCGGAAAGTAGACACCCTAAGGTATTCACTGATGGGCATAGTGAGTTCATATTTTTTTGGGACATAAGTTAGCGGAAATTGATTTTTTTATTTTTTTTTCTCACAAAGTCTCACTTTCCGCTAACTTGGGACAAAAATTTAAATCTTTCATGGACTCAATATGCCCCTCAGCGAATACCTTGGGGTGTCTTCTTTCCAAAATGGGGTCAGTTGTGGGGTGTTTGTACTGCCCTGGCATTTGAGGGTCTCCGCAATCATTACATGTATGGCCAGCATTAGGAGTTTCTGCTATTCTCCTTATATTGAGCATACAGGTAATGAGATTTTTTTTTTCCGTTCAGCCTCTGGGCTGAAAGAAAAAAATGAACGGCACAGATTTCTTCATTCGCATCGATCAATGTGGATGAAAAAATCTCTGCCAAAAAAAAAAAGGAGGGGAAAGGCGTCTGCCAGGACATAGGAGCTCCGCCCAACATCCATACCCACTTAGCTCGTATGCCCTGGCAAACCAGATTTCTCCATTCACATCAATCGATGTGGATGAATAAATCATTGCCGGGATTTATTTTATTTTTTTTATATACAAAGTGTTTGCCAAAGCATAGGAACACCGCCACCTCCTCAGCTCATATGCCTTGGCAAACGTATCTTTTACTGCAGAGGAGAAATCTCGTCTTGCAGCGCCGCATACACCGACTTGCGTGTAATCTGACAGCAGCGCAATGCTGCTGTCAGAATGCACATCAGTGCTGCAGCTAGTCGATTGGTTGGTCCACCTGGAAGGTAAAAAAAAAAGAAAAAACCACGCCGCAACGCAATAATTTTATTAACTTTGGAACAGAACATATAAACTTTAACTTTTTGAACTGAACATTAACCTTTTTGCTTACTGGTGTTTTTTTTTTTTTTTTTGTTTTTACCTTTATAGAACAAACCTCTCCTTCCCCATGGGTCAATGTGCAAAGCGCAAATCGCCCAAAGATGTGGCGAAGTGCGTTATGCACTTTGTCCCATGTGAAAGGAGCTGTGAGTGAACGGGCCCTAATAGCCCTGTGTGCCTGTCCTGGTGAGATGTGATCCCTATGCTAGGTGTACCTGTGTGTGGTACTTCCGGAAACGCTCCCCTAAGCATAGGGCAGGGTGGTCAGGACAGTCAGGACAGAAATAGCGGGTGTCACGCCTTATTCCACTCCTGCTACAGACACGACATCTTTTTCGGGGTGACGGTTGGGTTGAGGTACCGGCAACGACATTGGGGAAATGTTGCTCGTGTAGACGGCTAACTACACTGGTGGATGGGGCCACGGAACCTTCTGGATACAGGAGGTTCTCGATGATCTCTTCCTGGAATTTTAGGAAGGATCGTGTTCTCCCAGCCTTACTATAGAGAACAAAACTATTATACAGAGCCAATTGAATCAAATATACAGACACCTTCTTATACCAGCGTCTGGTTCTGCGGGACACTAAATACGGAGACAACATCTGTTCATTGAAGTCCACCCCTCCCATGAGCGCATTATAGTCGTGGACTGAGAGGGGCTTTTCAATGACACGGGTTGCTCGCTCAATTTGGATTGTCGTGTCTGCGTGAATGGAGGAGAGCATGTAAACGTCACACTTGTCTCTCCATTTCACCGCGAGCAGTTCTTCGTTACACAAGGCAGCCCTCTCCCCCCTTGCAAGACGGATGGTAACGAGCCGTTGGGGGAAGCCCCGGCGACTAGGTCGCACGGTGCCACAGGCGCAAATCTGTTCTCGAAACAAATGCCTAAAGAGGGGCACACTTGTGTAAAAATTGTCCACATAAAGATGTGGAATAAGGGTGACACCAAGTCCGAGACTGTCTTCCCACTGCTCCCCAGGTAGTCAGGGCAACCGACCGGCTCCAGGGTCTGATCTTTTCCCTCATAGACACGAAAATTGTGGGTATAGCCTGTGGCCCTTTCACAGAGCTTATACAATTTGACCCCATACCGGGCACGCTTGCTTGGGATGTATTGTTTGAAGCCAGGGCGCCCGGTAAAATTTATTAGGGACTCGTCTATGCAGATGTTTTGCTCTGGGGTATACAAATCTGCAAATTTCTGGTTGAAATGGTCTATGAGGGGCCGAATTTTGTGGAGCCGGTCAAAAGCTGGGTGGCCTCTGGGACGGGAGGTGGTGTTGTCGCTAAAATGCAGGAAACGCATGATGGTCTCAAATCGTGTCCTGGACATAGCAGCAGAGAACATGGGCATGTGATGAATTGGGTTCGTGGACCAATATGACCGCAATTCATGCTTTTTAGTTAGACCCATGTTGAGGAGAAGGCCCAGAAAAATTGTAATTTCGGAAACTTGGACTGGTTTCCACCGGAAAGGCTGGGCATAAAAGCTTCCCGGGTTGGCGGTTATAAATTGTGTGGCATACCGATTTGTTTCTGCCACAACTAAGTCTAAGAGCTCCGCAGTCAAGAACAGCTCAAAAAATCCCAGGGCCGAACCAATCTGAGCCGTCTCAACCCGAACTCCAGACTGGGCGGTGAAAGGGGGAACTAATGGTGCGGCTGAAGTTGGTGACTGCCAATCAGGGTTTGCCAGCACCTCAGGGATTCTAGGGGCTCTACGGGCCTGTCTGCGCGGTGGCTGCGACGGGGTAACTACTGCACGTGCCACCGTACCAGCTTCAACTGCCCTTCTGGTGCTCGCTACTTCACCATGTTGTACGGCAGTGCTGGTACTAGGTCCAGGAAGGGCTGCGCTGCTGGTGTATGCCTCACCACGTGATCCGGCAGCGCCAGCCCCACTCTGCTGCTCTTGAAGCGGATCCTGCGCAACCTGTGGTCTAGCGACACGGGGCCGGGTACGCCTGGTGCTATCAGGGACCTCAGCCTCCTCGTCCGAACTTTGGGTCAGAGAGCCACTGCTTTCTACAGGTTCATATTCTGACCCGCTAGATTCATCAGATGAGGGTTCCCACTCCTCATCCGACTGGGTCAGAACCCTGTATGCCTCTTCAGAAGAATACCCCCTGTTTGACATTTGGGCTACTAAATTTAGGGGTATTCCCTGAGACTACCCAAGAAAAAAAGCAAGCCTGTCTTACAAATGGGAGGCTAGCGAAGTACCGGAGGCCGCTGCGGTTGATAAAAAATATCAAAACTGATTTTTTTTATCGCCGCAGCACGTGTAAAGTGAATGTGCAGTGATCAAAAAATATATATTTTTTGTCACTGCGGTGGGGCGGGCGTGGGTGAACGCACGTGTGGGCGACCGATCAGGCCTGATCGGGCAAACACTGCGTTTTGGGTGGAGGGCGAGCTAAGGTGACACTAATACTATTATAGATCTGACCGTGATCAGTTTTGATCACTTACAGATACTATAAAAGTACAAATGCTGATTAGCGATACGCTAAACAGCTAATAAGTGACTGCGGTGCGGTGGGCTGGGCGCTAACTGATCCCTAAACTACCTAACCAAGGGGCCTAAACTATCCCTAAAACCTAACAGTCAATACCAGTGGAAAAAAAAAGTGACAGTTTACACTGATCACTTTTTTCCTTTCACTAGTGATTGACAGGGGTGATCAAAGGGTTAATTGGGGTGCAGGGGGTGATCTGGGGCTAAAGTGTACTGTTGGTGCTACTCACTGTGATCTCTGCTCCTCTGCTGGATCCAACCGACGAAAAGGACCAGCAGAGGAGCAGACAAGCCATATAACAGATCATATTTACTAATATGATCTGTTATACGGCTTGTGATTAGTTTTTTTGAAAATCGCCAGCATGCCAGCCAATGATCGTTGCTGGCAGGCTGGTGACGAACTTGTACTTTAACTTTTGCCGGCCCGCGATGCGCATGCGTGGGCCGGCTCTGACCGAAATCTCGCGTCTCGTGAGATAACGCACGGATGCGTCCAGGAGGAATGAATCAACCACCTTCCGGACGCATCCGTGCGTTAGGCGGTCCGGAGGTGGTTAATGCAGCTTAAAATTTGAATTTTGTGAAAAGGTTCAATATTCTAGGATCAAAGTGTCACACTCTAGTCAGCTAATTAGTCCATACCCCCTGAGCAAAGGGTACCTCAAAATTGTGACTTTGGGGTTTCATAAGCTATAAGACATAATGATTCAAATTATAACAAATAAAGGCTTGAAATATCTCGCTTTGCATGTAAAGAGTCTATCACATATATTAGTTTCACCTTTTAAGTTGCATTACTGAAATAAATGAACTTTGCACAATATTCTAATTTTTCGAGTTTCACCTGTGTATATATACATATATACACATGTTTCACTCTGGGGCCGGGTCCACACCTCAGCTATCTATATACACATATATACACATGTGTCACCCTGGGGCCAGGTACACACCTCAGCTACCTATATACACATATATACATATATACACATGTGTCACCCTGGGGCCGGGGCCACACCTCAGCTACATATATACACATATATACATATATACACATGTGTCACCCTGGGGCCGGGTCCACACCTCAGCTACCTATATACACATATATACATATGTGTTACCCTGGGGTCAGGTCCACACCTCAGCTACCTAAATACACATATATACATATATACCCATGTGTCACCCTGGGGCCAGGTCCACACCTCAGCTACCTATATACACATATATACCCATGTGTCACCCTGGGGCCGGGTCCACACCTCAGCTACCTATATAAACAGATATACATATATATACATGTGTCACCCTGGGGCTGGGTCCACACCTCAGCTGGTAGCACAACCAGTGACCGCGGTGTAGCTTCTTTTATATATATATATATATATATATGCTTGAGTGGGGAGACATACGAACTGTATACATAAAGAATTAACAACAGGCTCAGTACATAAGAAACGTAAAAGGAACCTAGGGCCTAAAGCCACAAACGAGTAGGGCCACTCTTAATCTAAATGTCCAATTACACTAGGGGTTTATCCAACGGAGAATCAAATGTACCCCAATGATATCAGGCGTGCGGGGGTAGGGCCTGCCAACAAGTTAGGTGCTGAGCATACCGTCCTGCATCTCACGATCAGTCCACACGATTATGGCCTAGCCAGCCGCACCGCTAGTTATCAGACGATATAGCCCCCTAGCACCTGACCGTTCCCGCAATGGAGGTAGTCTCGTCTGCAAGGAGAAAACGGAGGGACTTCTCAGGCTGGGGACCTTACTGAAGAAGTTATCGGAGGAGCTTATCACAGTGGGAGACCTCCTAGTTCGAGACGACCGCACTGCAGCATGCCGGGGTCTTCAGTCAAATCAAGACCGATCACGAAAGTCTCAGAAATAAACCAGAGATGACCCCGGAGAAGGAGGAACGCAAAAAAAAGGGATCCCACAGCCCTGCTCGCCTGAAGTTAATTAGGGCCTCCAACTTCAGGAACTTCAGGAAGGTAGATAGAAAGGTAGGTACCCCTGCACAGCCAGCACAGCCACCCCACGCAACAGCCTGCTTCACCAGAGAGTGCAACGACCCTTCCTCTCAGGACCCATTGCGGATAGTCACTCTGCAGTCCAAACGACCGTTCCCATGGAACATAGGCACACAGGCATCCAGAGGGCAGGAATCAGATAACTAGCGTCCAACAGTAGGCAACGGGAATTCAACACGAGGCAGCGAGGATTCGGCAACTTACAGCACCAGAGAGAAGAATGACCCGGCGTCTCATAGCTCCTGCCCCAGCGTCTCAGGACATACTATCATAATAGCTCATCCGGGCTCGACTAATCATGCCTGGGCAGGGCTCAAGGCAGAGCTCAGCGTTCAACTCATCCAGGCGGCGAGGTGGGGAGAGAGCGGAGAGAGCGGCCGGAGGAGGAGCGCAGCAGACCTACGACATGCTGCTTCGGCTGTCTTTCTGGAACCTAACCTAACCCAAGCATATTGGGTAATATTGTCTGTTGAATACTCAGGTAGCTGGGAGAGTGGGTTACTAGGCAGCTCTACTATGGATGGTAGATAAAACCTGGGTTATATAGTTAAATGTGCTATTGGTTAAGATAACCTTTCACTAGTACTGGAATTTCTATTGGAGGTCTGCCTTCTAGCCTATACTCCCAGTTCCAGAGTCGATTAGATTTAGGAATGCCTCCGAAGTACCGTAAATCAGGTGGACTGTCGTCGCCGAAAAGTGGCTCGGGGGGGAGTCCACAGGCTCGATTAGACAAATTTCTGAAGTCACCTCCACCTAAAACCAGAGGAGGTGTACAGAGGGTTGCTGCACAGGCGGATTTGGGCACGAATACTATGGACCGTTTGGAACAGGGCCCATTAACGTCTACTTCACCTCAGAGTGAAGGCCTTGAGAATATTAATAAGAAACTTGAGGATATACTGGGTGTGGTAAATTTAACTAGTGTTTCTGTCGCAGAACTGTCCTCCTCCCTTGCAGTAGTACAGGCAGATGTCACGATTATAAGAGACGAAGTGTCAAAATTGAGATCAAAAGTGAAGGAAATGGAAACGGTAGTTAACTCTGTTACCTTAGAGAATGGCCTATTAAAAAAGAGACTAGAAGAAGTAGACGAGGTTAACTCCGGGTTAAAAAAGAAAGTGGTAGAGATGGAGGATAGGTCACGTAGGTATAATCTGTGACTGGTAGGGGTCCCAGAAGGGGTAGAGCAGGATAATCCTTCAAATTTTATTGAAAAATGGCTCCTTAAAAACTTAGGGCCAGTATGTGATCCAGCCACTTTTTGTGTGGAAAGAGCTCATAGAATTCCCTTTAAAAAACCACCTCCAGGGGCCCCACCTAGGTCTATTTTGGTAAAACTCTTGTGCTCTAGGGACCGAGATTGGGTTCTTAGACGCAAAAGAGAAGTAGCAGACATCTACTTGGAAGGCAATCTGATTTCAATATTCCCCGATTTTTCACGGGAAACTCAACTTAGAAGGAGATCCTTTATTGACGTTAAAAAAAGATTGATGGTTGCCAAAATTCAGTACTCGATGTTATACCCTGCTAAGCTGAGGGTGGTGCATAATGACTCCGTCAGGTTTTTTTCTACACAGGGGGAGGTGGTGCAATGGCTGGACTCAAAGGGCTTATGAGAGAAGATGGCAGGTGGCGTGGGGGGGAGGTCAATGAGGGGTGATGGTGGGGGGGAGGTTTGGAGGAAGGAAAGAGGTTGATGGGCATTGTGAAATTCATTGTCAACCAAGTAGGGTTTTTTTTCTTTTGGGTTGGGGATAGGGGAGGGATTGGCTGCCGTCACTTGCTTCGTGGTTATGCGTGCCCCCCCCCCCCTTGCAGATGGGGGACTTGGAATTACTTCATCTTTAGGACATGCCGTGTAATATTCTATTTTGGAATGTGAGAGGGCTGGGAGACAGAGTGAAGCAAACGGTGGTGTTTGATTGTGTGGTGCGTCATCTTCCTGCAATTGTTGTCCTATTAGAGACCCATGTAACATTAGATAGGATCTATACAATGAAGAGGAAATGGGCTTCACTTGAGTACCATGCTTGCTATTCTTCATATGCAAGAGGTGTTAGCGTATATATTCACCGTGGGATAGAGTTTCAACCTCTAGATAGTTTGATTGACAACGAAGGGAGATATGTATTCCTTCACGGGGTGTGGAAAGGGCAGGAGATTATTTTGGCGTTCATTTATATCCCTCCACCATTTAAATCAACGGTCTTTTCACACTTGGTTAAATATATAGCTACAAAAAACCAATGCCCACTATTTGTGGCAGGCGATTTTAATGCAGTACTTGACCCTGAGCTAGATCGGTTTTCTTCGTTCTCAGGGCACGGTCGGACGCGATCCCCTTTGATTACTATTTGCCAGGAGTTGGCGCTAGTTGATATTTGGCGCCACCTATATGGCAATAGAAAAATCTTTTCTTGCTTTAGCCAGTCATTTGGGTCGATGTCCCGTATTGATTTGGCTTTTGCAAGCCAGGATCTGTGTCGCCGTGTTCTCAGAATGAAGTATGAACCACATGGAATATCAGATCATTCCCCAGTCTTGATTGGGTTTGTGGAGGCTCTGCCATCGCGTAGAGCCTTTAAATTGAATCCGCACTGGTTTGATGTGATCGGGGAACAAGGTCAAATAGACCAGGATATACAGGAATTTTGGGGCTTCAATTTAGGCTCTGCACATATTCATTATGTGTGGGACTCTTTGAAGGCCCATATAAGAGGATTATATTTTACTAAAATCAATAGGTTTAGAGTTGAACAGCGGCGAAGGGAACAACAACTGACTGATTCAATAAGGAGTCTACGCGCTGCCTTAATTGCCTGCCACAAGGACCAATACATTGATCAATTAAAGGAGGCCAATTCACAGCTTAAGACACTGCTATATAGAAAAGCACAACATAAGCTTTTATTCCAGGGCCAAAGGCGCTTCTGTGAATCTGGTAAAACAGGTAGGTTCCTGGCACGATTGGTGGCTAACCAGAGAGAGGCTACCAGCATAAGGGAAATCAGAAATGCACTAGGAAATAGTGTGAGGTCCGTAGAGGAGATCAGCGATGAATTTGTGAAATTTTATTCTACTCTCTATAATTCTGATTCTATTTTCAGTCGCAGCGATATGGACCAATACCTTCAACAATTGGAGCTTCCTAGTTTATCGGCACAAGATAGAGAGTTGTTGGATTCCCCTATCATTTTTGAGGAATTGCAGGCGATACTTCCACTCCTTAAGTATAATTCTTCTTCTGGTCCACATGGATTGCCGTTTGAACTGTACAGGTATCATGCTAAATCACTCCTTCCGATCTTGCTGTTAGTTTTGAATGAATCCTGTAGGCTCGGCTCTTTACCGCCATCATTCAGAGAGGC
Organism: Bufo bufo; assembly: GCF_905171765.1. NCBI lineage: Eukaryota > Metazoa > Chordata > Amphibia > Anura > Bufonidae > Bufo > Bufo bufo. The sequence continues at coordinate 70,755,332 of NC_053396.1, forward strand.
AGTAATTATCCTGGTGTTAAAAAAGGAGAAGGATCCATCCGATATGGGGTCATATAGACCTATATCGCTCCTTAATACGGATTATAAGATTCTCGCTAAAATGTTGGCTAATCGTTTGAAGAGGGTTATAGCTTCCTTGGTACACCCTAACCAGACGGGTTTTATCCCGGGTCGCCAAATACAGATGAGCCTATATAGGGTGTATCTGAATCTTTCTGTTGGGGGTGGTATAGACCACTCCGTCCTGTCATTAGATGCCGCAAAGGCGTTTGACAGGATGGAGTGGCCTTTTTTGTGGGCTACTATGTCTCGGTTTGGCCTGGGGAATTCATTTTTGGAAATGACCCAAATGTTATATGAACAGCCGGTCGCAACTATTAATATTAATGGTTTGAGTTCTCCTCCTGTGATGATGAGGAGAGGGATGAGACAGGGTTGTCCTCTGTCTCCCCTTCTCTTCGCCCTCTTTATTGAGCCATTGGCCTGCAGGATTCGTTCGGATAATCGTATAGATGGCTTTGGGGTGGCGGGAGTAAGTGATAAAATAAGTCTGTATGCCGACGACGTGATTCTGTTCCTGGACCAGGGATGGAAAATTCTTCCCTACGTGATAGAGGTAATAGAGGAATATGGTAAATTATCAGGTTATATGATTAACTGGACAAAGTCATCACTCCTCCCGCTGAACCGGAAGGCTGTAGATGAAGGGAGGGGGATCAGTGTTCTGGCCCCTAAGGATTCTTTGGAATATTTGGGAGTTAAGATTGGGGTACCCATAAATAGGTTTTACGAGCTGAATCTGGCCCCGGTATTGAATAAAGTTAAGATCAAGATAAGCGCTTGGCAGAAATTGATGTTGGCTCAGACAGATCGAATAGCATTGATTAAAGCGAACCTTTCACCTCATTTTCACTTGTTAAACTAGCCACAGTACCTTATAGATTATATTGAATGTGTTGTGATCCATGTTAGTGCCGCTTTCCTGCGCTTTTTATTCATAAAAAAACCGTCTTATAAAGTTCTGATTTCTGCTCCAACAGTCAGGCAACAAGTCAAGGGGGTAGCCCTTCCCTCTCCTCTGGCCGTACCGCCCCTGCCCTAACGCCGCCTCTATGCTTTGTGATTGACAGCCGGCTCAGTCGCCGGGACGGCGCTTCTGAATCCTGCGCATGCGCCGTCCTCCTCATTCGCCGCGCGATCCCGTCTTTCTGGGGCTCACGATGATCACTGGCTTGCAATCTGCGGCAAGTCTACAGTGATCACGTGGGGCACTTGGAGCCTGAAGATAGTGGAGCGCGCGCACGGGAGGGAGAGCAGACAGGCAGGCATCGCGTACGGCGCATGCGCGATCCTGTTACATGGTCGCGCTTCTGTCTGCCAGAAAGACGGGATCGCGCGGCGAATGAGGAGGACGGCGCATGCGCAGGATTCAGAAGCGCCGTCCCGGCGACTGAGCCGGCTGTCAATCACAAAGCATAGAGGCGGCGTTAGGGCAGGGGCGGTACGGCCAGAGGAGAGGGAAGGGCTACCCCCTTGACTTGTTGCCTGACTGTTGGAGCAGAAATCAGAACTTTATAAGACGGTTTTTTTATGAATAAAAAGCGCAGGAAAGCGGCACTAACATGGATAACAACACATTCAATATAATCTATAAGGTATTGTGGCTAGTTTAACAAGTGAAAATGAGGTGAAAGGTTCGCTTTAAGATGATTATCTTGCCTATCGTCTTGTTCCCGATATGTGCCTCCCCAATCTGGATTGACGATATATTTTTTCATAGATTGGAGACTCTGATAAACGATCTAATTTGGGGAAGGAAGAGGGTGCGTATAAAGCAGAGATACTTATGGTTGTCGGAGGAAGATGGTGGGTTGTCACTTCCTTTTTTTCAAGGTTATTTTTTATGTGCACAGATACAGCGTTGTTGCTTTTTGAAAGAGAGTTTACTCCTACGCTATTTGACTAAAGTGATGGATAAACCAATAGAGAATATTTTTGCATGTTTGGAGACTGGGTATATGGGATTGGAGAAGTCCTTGCCGATCCCTTGTTCACTACAGAGGGTATGGAATAAGCTGAAGGATATCCTTAAAGTTTCTAGTCCCTTTGCCTTTACTCATCTGTGGGAGAACAGGGGGCTGGCGGAATTCTTCAAAATTACAGATTTTGCTTATTGGTCACGTAAGGGTATTAATAAAGTGTCTCACCTTTTTTATTCGGGCCATTTTAAATTGCTTTGGGAATTTGGTGTCACTTATAGTTCACCACTAGACATGTTTATGTATACACGCCTAAAACACACTTTTGTAGCCTCTAGGAATAGGGACTTCATTTTTCCACAAGAGAATTTATTTTTCGATTATTGTGATGCTCACAAGTACGAGAAGGTGAAGATCTCTGCATTGTACGCTAAACTTCGAACGGCATTGGCAACTGTTACTCCTTTTAATAGTCCAACTAAGTGGGAGCAAGAGTTGAATTGCTCACCACTACAGTGGTCCTCCATTTATAAGAATGTGAAGAAGGCGTCGGTTTCCAATGCCCATAGATTAATCCAATTTAAGATTTTGCATCGATTATATTATACCCCAAAAATCCAAGGAAAATTCCGTCAAAATAAATCTAGGGAGTGTTGCTGCCCTAAATGTGGATTTGTTAATGCGGACTATATACACTTGCTTTGGGGCTGTAGTAAAATCAAAAAATATTGGGACCAAGTGTTCTCTTCCCTACAAAAGGAGTCTGCGTCGAATTACAACCCGGGTATTTTGACAGTGATTTTGGGATACTATATCTCAGAAATGGAAACCCCCCACCGGGTCAGACAGATCTGGATGAGGGGTCTGATGGTCGCTAAAGCTATGTTGGTTAAGTATTGGGGCTCTGTCTCCCCGCCCTCGGTAAGCGAGTGGAGTTTATACCTCCAACAAATTAGAGTATATGAGGATATCGCAAGAAAGCAGGGGGGGTCACGCAAGACCACTTAGGTATATTTAATGTTGTTCCATAGCTAATTGAATGGATTGGACGGCAGCCAATTTGGGGGGGGGGGTATTATTAGTATAACTATTATTATATTGGGTGTAAACCTATATTGATCGGTACAAGTTTGCCACAATGATGTTTATAAGTATTGTGTTATGTATACTGATTTGATCAATATTCGATTTTGTACTAATTTGTGGTATCTAAAATAAAATAAATATTTATTTTAAAAAAAAAATAATATATATATATATATACACACATATATATACACTGCTCAAAAAAATAAAGGGAACACTTAAACAACACAATGTAACTCCAAGTCAATCACTCTTCTGTGAAATCAAACTGTCCACTTAGGAAGCAACACTGAGTGACAATCAATTTCACATGCTGTTGTGCAAATGGGATAGACAACAGGTGGAAATTATAGGCAATTAGCAAGACACCCTCAATAAAGAAATGGTTCTGCAGGTGGTTACCACAGACCACTTCTCAGTTCCTATGCTTCCTGGCTGATGTTTTGGTCACTTTTGAATGCTGGCGGTGCTTTCACTCTAGTGTAGCATGAGACGGAGTCTACAACACACACAAGTGGCTCAGATAGTGCAGCTTATCCAGGCACATCAATGCGAGCTGTGGCAAGAAGGTTTGCTGTGTCTGTCAGCGTAGTGTCCAGAGCATGGAGGTGCTACCAGGAGACAGGCCAGTACATCAGGAGACGTGGAGGAGGCCGTAGGAGGGCAACAACCCAGCAGCAGGACCACTACCTCCGCCTTTGTGCAAGGAGGAACAGGAGGAGCACTGCAAGAACCCAGCAAAATGACCTCCAGCAGGCCACAAATGTGCATGTGTCTGCTCAAACAGTCAGAAACAGACTCCATGACGGTGATATGAGGGCCCGACGTCCACAGGTGGGGGTTGTGCTCACAGCCCAACACCGTGCAGGACGTTTGGCATTTGCCAGAGAACACCAAGATTGGCAAATTCGCCACTGGCGCCCTGTGCTCTTCACAGATGAAAGCAGGTTCACAATGAGCACATGTGACAGACGTGACAGAGTCTTGAGACGCCGTGGAGAACGTTCTGCTGCCTGCAACATCCTCCAGCATGACCGGTTTGGCATTGGATCAGTAAGGGTGTGGGGTGGCATTTCTTTGGAGGGCCGCACAGCCCTCCATGTGCTCGCCAGAGGTAGCCTGACTGCCATTAGGTACCGAGATGAGATCCTCAGACCCCTTGTGAGACCATATGCTGGTGCGGTTGGCCCTGGGTTCCTCCTAATGCAAGACAATGCTAGACCTCATGTGGCTGGAGTGTGTCAGCAGTTCCTGCAAGACGAAGGCATTGATGCTATGGACTGGGCCGCCCGTTCCCCAGACCTGAATCCAATTGAGCACATCTGGGACATCATGTCTCGCTCTATCCACCAACGTCACGTTGCACCACAGACTGTCCAGGAGTTGGCAGATGCTTTAGTCCAGGTCTGGGAGGAGATCCCTCAGGAGACCGTCCGCCACCTCATCAGGAGCATGCACAGGCATTGTAGGGAGGTCATACAGGCACGTGGAGGCCACACACACTACTGAGCCTCATTTTGACTTGTTTTAAGGACATTACATCAAAGTTGGATCAGCCTGTAGTGTGTTTTTCCACTTTAATTTTGAGTGTGACTCCAAATCCAGACCTCCATGGGTTAAAAAATTTGATTTCCATTTTTTTATTTTTGTGTGCTTTTGTTGTCAGCACATTCAACTATGTAAAGAACAAAGTATTTCAGAAGAATATTTAATTAATTCAGATCTAGGATGTGTTATTTTTGTGTTCCCTTTATTTTTTTGAGCAGTGTATATATACACATATACACATGTGTCACCCTGGGGCCGGGTCCACACCTCAGCTGGTACTACAACTAGTGACCGCTGTGTAGCTTCTTCTATATATATATATATATATATATATATATATATGTGTATATAGATAGCTAAGGTGTGTACCCGGCCCCAGGGTGACACATGGGTATATATGTATATATGTGTATATAGGTAGCTGAGGTGTGGACCCAGCCCCAGGGTGACACATGTATATATATGTATATATGTTTATATAGGTAGCTGAGGTGTGGACCCGGCCCCAGGGTGACACATGTGTATATATGTGTATATAGGTAGCTGAGGTGTCGACCCGGCCACAGGGTGACACATGGGTATATATGTATATAAGTGTATATAGGTAGCTGAGGTGAGGACCCGGCCCCAGGGTGACACATGGGTATATATGTATATAAGTGCATATAGGTAGCTGAGGTGAGGACCCGGCCCCAGGGTGACACATGGGTATATATGTATATATGTGTATATAGGTAGCTGAGGTGTGGATCTGGCCCCAGGGTGACACGTGTATATATATCTATATAGGTAGCTGAGGTGTGGACCTGGCACCAGGGTGACACATGGGTATATATGTGTGTATATAGGTAGCTGAGGTGTGGACCTGGCCCCAGGGTGACACATGTGTATATATGTATATATGTGTAAATATGTAGCTGAGGTATGGACCCGGCCCCAGGTTGACACATGTGTATATATGTGTATATATGTATATAGGTAGCTGAGGTAAGGACCTGGCCCCAGGGTGACACATGGGTATATACAGTATGTATATATGTGTGTATATAGGTAGCTGAGGTGTGGACCCGGCCCCAGGGTGACACATGTGTATATATGTATATATGTGTATATAGGTAGCTGAGGTGTGGACCCGGCCCCAGGGTGACAAATGTGTATATATGTGTATATAGGTAGCTGAGGTGTGGACCCGGCCCCAGGGTGACACATGGGTATATATGTATATATGTGTATATAGGTAGCTGAGGTGTGGACCTGGCCCCAGGGTGACACATGTGTATATATGTATATATGTGTATATAGGTAGCTGAGGTGTGGACCCGGCCCCAGGGTGACACATGTGTATATATGCATATATGTGTATATAGGTAGCTGAGGTGTGGACCCGGCCCCAGAGTGACAAATGAGTATATATGTATATATGTGTATATAGGTAGATGAGGTGTGGACCTGGCCCCAGGGTGACACATGGGTATATATGTGTGTATATAGGTAGCTGAGGTGTGGACCTGGCCCCAGGGTGACACATGGGTATATATGTGTGTATATAGGTAGCTGAGGTGTGGACCTGGCCCCATGGTGACACATGTGTATATATGTATATATGTGTATATAGGTAGCTGAGGTGTGGACCCGGCCCCAGGGTGACACATGTGTATATATGTATATATGTGTATATAGGTAGGTGAGGTGTGGACCCGGCCCCAGGGTGACACATGGGAATATATGTATATATGTATATATAGGTAGCTGAGGTGTGGACCTGGCCCCAGGGTGACACATATGTACAGGGTGGGCCATTTATATGGATACACCTTAATAAAATGGGAATGGTTGGTGATATTAACTTCCTGTTTGTGGCACATTAGTATATGTGAGGGGGGAAACTTTTCAAGATGGGTGGTGACCATGGCGGCCATTTTGAAGTTGGCCATTTTGAATCCAACTTTTGTTTTTTCAATAGGAAGAGGGTCATGTGACACATCAAACTTATTGGGAATTTCACACGAAAAACAATGGTGTGCTTGGTTTTAACGTAACTTTATTCTTTCATGAGTTATTTACAAGTTTCTCTTTGTTTACAGCCATTGACATGTCGCCGAGGTTAACACGTAAGGAGCGGATAGAAATTGTGTTGATGTCTGGTGAACGCAGTAACCGGGTCATTGCAGCAGATTTCAATGCAAGACACCCTACGAGACCACCCATCTCCCATGCTACAGTTAGCAAACTGCTTGCTAAGTTTCGTGAAACTGGTTCAGTGTTGGATTTGCCAAAATGTGGACGCATGAAATCTGTCTCTAATGAAGAAACATCAGTGGCTGTCCTAGCTTCATTCAGCAAGAGCCCACAGCGTAGCACTCGCCGCATGTCACTGGAGAGTGGCATTAGTCGTACATCCCTTCGGCGGATATTAGCTACTCACAAATGGCACCCTTACAAACTCCAGCTACTGCAGCATCTCAACGAGGATGACCCAGATCGGCGGACTGAATTTGCAGAATGGGCAAAACAAAAATTGGAACAGGACCCTCAGTTTACGCAGAAGATTTTGTTCAGTGATGAGGCAAACTTTTATGTGAATGGTGAAGTTAACAAACAAAACCACCGCTATTGGTCTGACACTAACCCACATTGGATAGATCCCTCCAAGACTGTTGGAACAAAATAATTGATGGTATGGTGTGGTATATGGGTTACAAAGATAGTGGGGCCATTCTTCATCAATGGAAACCTCAAGGCCACTGGATATGCGAAATTGCTACATGATGATGTGTTTCCCTCTTTATGCACTGAAGCTAGCACGTTCCCTGAGTTTTTCCAGCAAGATGGTGCACCACCACATTATGGGTGTCAGGTCCGAGCATTCCTAGATGAACAGTTTCCTGGAAAGTGGATTGGTCGTCGTGGGCCAGTTGAATGGCCCCCAAGTTCTCCCGATCTGACCCCCTTAGACTTTTATCTTTGGGGTCATCTGAAGGCAATTGTCTATGCTGTGAAGATAAGAGATGTGCAGCACCTGAAACTACGGATACTGTAAGCCTGTGCTAGCATTTCTCCTGCGGTGTTGCTATCAGTGTGTGAAGAGTGGGAGAGGAGGGTTGCATTGACAATCCAACACAATGGGCAGCACATTGTACACATTTTATAAGTGGTCAGAAACTTGTAAATAACTCATGAAAGAATAAAGTTACGTTAAAACCAAGCACACCATTGTTTTTCTTGTGAAATTCCCAATAAGTTTGATGTGTCACATGACCCTTTTCCTATTGAAAAAACAAAAGTTGGATTCAAAATGGCTGACTTCAAAATGGCCACCATGGTCACCACCCATCTTGAAAAGTTCCCCCCTCACATATACTAATGTGCCACAAACAGGAAGTTAATATCACCAACCATTCCTATTTTATTAAGGTGTATCCATATAAATGGCCCACCCTGTATATATGTGTATATAGGTAGCTGAGGTGTGGACCCGGCCCCAGGGTGACACATATGTATATATGTGTATATAGGTAGCTGAGGTGTGGACCTGGCCCCAGGGTGACACATGTGTATATATGTATATATGTGTATATAGGTAGCTGAGGTGTGGACCTGGCCCCAGGGTGACACATGGGTATATACAGTACAGACCAAAAGTTTGGACACACCTTCTCATTCAAAGAGTTTTCTTTATTTTCATGACTATGAAGGCATTAAAACTATGAATTAAAACATGTGGAATTATATACATAACAAACAAGTGTGAAACAACTGAAAATATGTCATATTCTAGGTTCTTCAAAGTAGCCACCTTTTGCTTTGATTACTGCTTTGCACACTCTTGGCATTCTCTTGATGAGCTTCAAGAGGCAGTCCCCTGAAATGGTCTTCCAACAGTCTTGAAGGAGTTCCCAGAGATGCTTAGCACTTGTTGGCCCTTTTGCCTTCACTCTGCGGTCCAGCTCACCCCAAACCATCTTGATTGGGTTCAGGTCCGGTGACTGTGGAGGCCAGGTCATCTGGTGCAGCACCCCATCACTCTCCTTCATGGTCAAATAGCCCTTACTTTCAAAGTTTTCCCAATTTTTCGGCTGACTGACTGACCTTCATTTCTTAAAGTAATGATGGCCACTCGTTTTTCTTTACTTAGCTGCTTTTTTCTTGCCATAATACAAATTCTAACAGTCTATTCAGTAGGACTATCAGCTGTGTATCCACCTGACTTCTCCTCAACGCAACTGATGGTCCCAACCCCATTTATAAGGCAAGAAATCCCACTTATTAAACCTGACAGGGCACACCTATGAAGTGAAAACCATTTCAGGGGACTACCTCTTGAAGCACATCAAGAGAATGCCAAGAGTGTGCAAAGCAGTAATCAAAGCCAAAAGGTGGCTACTTTGAAGAACCTAGAATATGACATATTTTCTGTTGTTTCACACTTGTTTGTTATGTATATAATTCCACATGTGTTAATTCATAGTTTTTGATGCCTTCAGTGTGAATCTACAATTTTCATAGTCATGAAAATAAAGAAAACTCTTTGAATGAGAAGGTGTGTCTAAACTTTTGGTCTGTACTGTATGTATATATAGGTAGCTGAGGTGTGGACCCGGCCCCAGGGTGACACGTGTATATATGTGTATATATGTAGATGAGGTGTGGACCCGGCCCCAGGGTGACACATGTGTATATATGTATATATGTGTATATATGTAGCTGAGGTGTGGACCCGGCCCCAGGTTGACACATGTGTATATATGTATATATGTGTATATAGGTAGCTGAGATGTGGACCTGGCCCCAGGATGACACATGTGTATATATGTATATATGTGTATATAGGTAGCTGAGGTGTGGACCCGGCCCCAGGGTGACACATGTGTATATATGTATATTAGGGCTGCACGATATGGGAATTTTGTGCGATTGAGATTAGGGCCCTAAAAATTGCGATAACAATATGCGATGCAAAATTTTAAGGGAATTGTGCTAGAGGTCTATTTGCTTGGGTTTTCTCATATGAGCCGCTGACGCGGCTGGGTATGACATAGTTATAGGGGATCTGTGGATGGCACTGTTATGGGGGATCTGTGGATGGCACTGTTATGGGGGATCTGTGGATGGCACTGTTATGGGGGATCTGTGGATGGCACTGTTATGGGGGATCTGTGGATGATGCACTGTTATGGGGGATCTGTGGATGATGCACTGTTATGGGGGATCTGTGGATGATGCACTGTTATGGGGGATCTGTGGATGGCACTGTTATGGAGGAGATCTGTGGATGGCACTGTTATGGAGGAGATCTGTGGATGGCACTGTTGTGGGGGATCTGTGGATGGCACTGTTGTGGGGGATCTGTGGATGGCACTGTTGTGGGGGATCTGTGGATGGCGCTGTGTTGTGGGGATCTGTGGATGACGCTGTGTTGTGGGGGATCTGTGGATGACGCTGTGTTGTGGGGGATCTGTGGATGACGCTGTGTTGTGGGGGATCTGTGGATGGCACTGTTGTGGGGGATCTGTGGATGACGCTGTGTTGTGGGGGATCTGTGGATGACACTGTTGTGGGGGATCTGTGGATGACACTGTGTTGTGGGGGATCTGTGGATGACGCTGTGTTGTGGGGGATCTGTGGATGAAGCTGTGTTGTGGGGGATCTGTGGATGACGCTGTGTTGTGGGGGATCTGTGGATGACGCTGTGTTGTGGGGGATCTGTGGAGGACGCTGTTATGGGGTGGATCTGTGGAGGACGCTGTTATGGGGTGGATCTGTGGAGGACGCTGTTATGGGGTGGATCTGTGGAGGACGCTGTTATGGGGTGGATCTGTGGAGGACGCTGTTATGGGGTGGATCTGTGGAGGACGCTGTTATGGGGTGGATCTGTGGAGGACGCTGTTATGGGGTGGATCTGTGGTGGACGCTGTTATGGGGTGGATCTGTGGAGGACGCTGTTATGGGGTGGATCTGTGGAGGACGCTGTTATGGGGTGGATCTGTGGAGGACGCTGTTATGGGGTGGATCTGTGGAGGACGCTGTTATGGGGTGGATCTGTGGAGGATGCTGTTATGGGGCGGATCTGTGGAGGACGCTGTTATGGGGTGGATCTGTGGAGGAGCTATTATGGGGCGGATCTGTGGAGGAGCTATTATGGGGCGGATCTGTGGAGGAGCTATTATGGGGCGGATCTGTGGAGGACGCTGTTATGGGGTGGATCTGTGGAGGACGCTGTTATGGGGTGGATCTGTGGAGGACGCTGTTATGGGGTGGATCTGTGGAGGACGCTGTTATGGGGTGGATCTGTGGAGGACGCTGTTATGGGGTGGATCTGTGGAGGACGCTGTTATGGGGTGGATCTGTGGAGGACGCTGTTATGGGGTGGATCTGTGGAGGACGCTGTTATGGGGTGGATCTGTGGAGGACGCTGTTATGGGGTGGATCTGTGGAGGACGCTGTTATGGGGTGGATCTGTGGAGGACGCTGTTATGGGGTGGATCTGTGGAGGACGCTGTTATGGGGTGGATCTGTGGAGGACGCTGTTATGGGGTGGATCTGTGGAGGACACTGTTATGGGGTGGATCTGTGGAGGACGCTGTTATAGGGGATGTGTGCTATGACACATAGGGCCATGAGGGGGGGGGCAGCATAAGACATATAGCATCTTATGCTGGTCCCCCTCATGGCCCTATGTGTCCCCTCATGTGTCCTAAACTATGCACATAACTGACTTTGTGTGTAAAGTATTTTACTAGTGTGTAAAACAATCTCTCTCCTATTGATAACAGGTCCAGCCTCTGTACTCACTGTCACTATGAATGCACTACAGCGAGCGGGAGCGAGCTGGCCGGCCGGCGCGTGACTGACGTCACTTAGTAAGCAGGAGCGTTACTAAGTGACGTCAGACACGCGCCGCCGGTCCCGCTCGCTGCAGTGCATTCATAGTGACAGTGAGTACAGAGGCTGGACCTGTTATCAATAGGAGAGAGATTGTTTCACACACTAGTAAAATACTTTACACACAAAGCCAGTTATGTGCGCGAGGCCCCTTCATATATAATCGCGGCATTTTCGGGTCGGCCAAATCGCCATATCGCATTTGCCGATTATCGCGATTCGATTATTTTTTCGATTTATCGTGCAGCCCTAATGTATATATGTGTATATATGTAGCTGAGGTGTGGCCCTGGCCCCAGGGTGACACATATGTATATATGTGTATATAGGTAGCTGAGGTGTGGACCCGGCCCCAGGGTGACACATATGTATATATGTGTATATAGGTAGCTGAGGTGTGGACCTGACCCCAGGGTGACACATATGTATATATGTGTATATAGGTAGCTGAGGTGTGGACCCGGCCCCAGGGTGACACATGTGTATATATGTATATATGTGTATATAGGTAGCTGAGGTGTGGACCTGGCCCCAGGGTGACACATGTGTATATATGTGTATATAGGTAGCTGAGGTGTGGACCCGGCCCAGGGTGACATATACACATATATACACATGTCACCCTGGGGCCGGGTCCACACCTCAGCTTCCTATATACACATATATACATATATACCCATGTGTATATATGTGTATATAGGTAGCTGAGGTGTGGACCCGGCCCCAGGGTGACACATGTGTATATATGTATATATGTGTATATAGGTAGCTGAGGTGTGGACCTGGCCCCAGGGTGACACATGGGTATATATGTATATATGTGTATATAGGTAGCTGAGGTGTGGACCTGGCCCCAGGGTGACACATGTGTATATATGTGTATATAGGTAGCTGAGGTGTGGACCCGGCCCCAGGGTGACACATGTGTATATATGTATATATGTGTATATAGGTAGCTGAGGTGTGGACCTGGCCCCAGGGTGACACATGGGTATATATGTATATATGTGTATATAGGTAGCTGAGGTGTGGACCCGGCCCCAGGGTGACATATACACATATATACACATGTCACCCTGGGGCCGGGTCCACACCTCAGCTACCTATATACACATATATACCCATGTGTCACCCTGGGGCAATGTCCACACCTCAGCTACATATATACACATATGTAGCTGAGGTGTGGACCTGGCCCAAGGGTAACACATGGGTATATATGTATATATGTGTATATAGGTAGCTGAGGTGTGGACCTGGCCCCAGGGTGACACATGTGTATATATGTGTATATAGGTAGCTGAGGTGTGGACCCGGCCACAGGGTAACACATGTGTATATATGTATATATGTGTATATATAGGTAGCTGAGGTGTGGACCTGGCCCCAGGGTGACACATGGGTATATATGTGTATATATGTAGCTGAGGTGTGGACCTGGCCCCAGGGTGACACATGTGTATATATGTATATATGTGTATATACAGTACAGACCAAAAGTTTGGACACACCTTCTCATTCAAAGAGTTTTCTTTATTTTCATGACTATGAAGGCATCAAAACTATGAATTAACACATGTTGAATTATATACATAACAAACAAGTGAGAAACAACTGAAAATATGTAATATTCTAGGTTCTTCAAAGTAGCCACCTTTTGCTTTGATTACTGCTTTGCACACTCTTGGCATTCTCTTGATGAGCTTCAAGAGGTAGTCCCCTGAAATGGTCTTCCAACAGTCTTGAAGGAGTTCCCAGAGATGCTAGCACTTGTTGGCCCTTTTGCCTTCACTCTGCGGTCCAGCTCACCCCAAACCATCTCGATTGGGTTCAGGTCCGGTGACTGTGGAGGCCAGGTTATCTGGCGCAGCACCCCATCACTCTCCTTCATGGTCAAATAGCCCTTACTTTCAAAGTTTTCCCAATTTTTCGGCAGACTGACTGACCTTCATTTCTTAAAGTAATGATGGCCACTCATTTTTCTTTACTTAGATGCTTTTTTCTTGCCATAATACAAATTCTAACAGTCTATTCAGTAGGACTATTAGCTGTGTATCCACCTGACTTCTCCTCAACGCAACTGATGGTCCCAACCCCATTTATAAGGCAAGAAATCCCACTTATTAAACCTGACAGGGCACACCTGTGAAGTGAAAACCATTTCAGGGGACTACCTCTTGAAGCTCATCAAGAGTGTGCAAAGCAGTAATCAAAGCAAAAGGTGGCTACTTTGAAGAACCTAGAATATGACATATTTTCAGTTGTTTCACACTTGTTTGTTATGTATATAATTCCACATGTGTTAATTCATAGTTTTGATGCCTTCAGTGTGAATCTACAATTTTCATAGTCATGAAAATAAAGCAAACTCTTTGAATGAGAAGGTGTGTCCAAACTTTTGGTCTGTACTGTATGTAGCTGAGGTGTGGACCTGGCCCCAGGTTGACACATGTGTATATATGTATATATGTGTATATAGGTAGCTGAGGTGTGGACCCGGCCCCAGGGTGACACATGTGTATATATGTGTATATAGGTAGCTGAGGTGTGGACCTGGCCCCATGGTGACACATGTGTATATATGTATATATGTGTATATAGGTAGCTGAGGTGTGGACCCGGCCCCAGGGTGACACATGTGTATATATGTGTATATAGGTAGCTGAGGTGTGGACCTGGCCCCAGGGTGACACATGGGTATATATGTATATATGTGTATTTAGGTAGCTGAGGTGTGGACCTGACCCCAGGGTGACACATATGTATATATGTGTATATAGGTAGCTGAGGTGTGGACTTGGCCCCAGGGTGACACAAGTGTATATATGTATATATGTGTATATATGTAGCTGAGGTGTGGACCCGGCCCCAGGGTGACACATGTGTATATATGTATATATGTGTATATAGGTAGCTGAGGTGTGGACCTGGCCCCAGGGTGACACATGTGTATATATACACATGTGTCACCCTGGGGCCAGGTCCACACCTCAGCTACCTATATATGTGTATATATGTGTATATATGTGTATATAGGTAGCTGAGGTGTGGACCTGGCCCCAGGGTGACACATGGGTATATATGTATATATGTGTATATAGGTAGCTGAGGTGTGGATCCGGCCCCAGGGTGACATATACACATATATACACATGTCACCCTGGGGCCGGGTCCACACCTCAGCTACCTATATACACATATATACCCATGTGTCACCCTGGGGCCATGTCCACACCTCAGCTACATATATACACATTAGGGCTGCACGATATGGGAATTTTGTGCGATTGCGATTAGGGCCCTAAAAATTGCGATAACGATGTGCGATGCGATATTTTAAGGGAATTGTGCTAGAGGTCTATTTGCTTGGATTTTCCCATATGAGCCGCTGACGCGGCTGGGTATGACATAGTTATGGGGGATCTGTGGATGGCGCCGTTATGTGGGGGATCTGTGGATGGCGCCGTTATGTGGGGGATCTGTGGATGGCGCCGTTATGTGGGGGATCTGTGGATGGCGCCGTTATGTGGGGGATCTGTGGATGGCGCCGTTATGTGGGGGATCTGTGGATGGCGCCGTTATGTGGGGGATATGTGGATGGCGCCGTTATGTGGGGGATCTGTGGATGGCGCCGTTATGTGGGGGATCTGTGGATGGCGCCGTTATGTGGGGGATCTGTGGATGGCGCCGTTATGTGGGGGATCTGTGGATGGCGCCGTTATGTGGGGGATCTGTGGATGGCGCCGTTATGTGGGGGATCTGTGGATGGCGCCGTTATGTGGGGGATCTGTGGATGGCGCTGTTATGTGGGGGATCTGTGGATGGCGCTGTTATGTGGGGGATCTGTGGATGGCGCTGTTATGTGGGGGATCTGTGGATGGCGCTGTTATGTGGGGGATCTGTGGAGGTGTATATCTGTGGAGGACGCTGTTATGTGGGAGATCTGCGGAGGACACTGTTATGGGGGACCTGCGGAGGACACTGTTATGGGGGACCTGCGGAGGGCACTGTTATGGGGGACCTGCGGAGGGCACTGTTATGGGGGACCTGCGGAGGGCACTGTTATGGGGGACCTGCGGAGGGCACTGTTATGGGGGACCTGTGGAGGGCACTGTTATGGGGGACCTGCGGAGGGCACTGTTATGGGGGACCTGCGGAGGGCACTGTTATGGGGGACCTGCGGAGGGCACTGTTATGGGGGACCTGCGGAGGGCACTGTTATGGGGGACCTGCGGAGGGCACTGTTATGGGGGACCTGCGGAGGGCACTGTTATGGGGGACCTGCGGAGGGCACTGTTATGGGGGATGTGTGCTATGACACATGGGGCCACGAGGGGGGCCAGCATAAGACACACATATAGCATCTTATGCTGGTCCCCCTCATGGCCCCATGTGTCCCTTCATGTGTTAACTCTCCTATTCATAAAATGGCCAGCCTCTGTACTTTCACAGTTTCACTATGAATGCACTCACACTGCAGAGAGCGGCAGAGAGCGAGCCGGCCGGCGCGTGACTGACGTCACTGTCACGCTCCTCCCACTTAATTCAGGAAGCAGGAGCGTGACTAAGTGACGTCAGTCACGCGCCGGCCGGCTGCCTCGCTCGCTCCCGCTCGTCGCTGCAGTGCATTCATTGTGAAAGTAAGTACAGAGGCTGGGCCGACCTGTTATCAATAGGAAAGAGGACTTTATCAATAGGGGCCCCTTCATATATAATAATCGCGGCATTTTCGGCTCGGCCGAATCGCCAAACCGCATTTGCCGATTATCGCGATTCGATTACTTTTGCGATATATCGTGCAGCCCTAATACACATATATACACATATGTAGCTGAGGTGTGGACCTGGCCCAAGGGTGACACATGGGTATATATGTATATATGTGTATATAGGTAGCTGAGGTGTGGACCTGGCCCCAGGGTGACACATGTGTATATATGTATATATGTGTATATAGGTAGCTGAGGTGTGGACCCGGCCCCAGGGTAACACATGTGTATATATGTCCCATATATGTCCCACCACAAATCTCATTCTACAAATTTCTCCAACCCCTTAAACCTAATAACCATTCCTCTGACCCCTGCTCCTTTGGTTCCTCTTGCAGGAGCATTATGGAACACGCGCTCTGTCTGTAACAAACTGTCATACATTCATGAACTGTTCATCTCTCAAAACCTTTCCTTTCTGGGTCTCACTGAAACATGGCTGACACCCTCAGACACCTCCTCCGCTGCTGCACTCTCTTATAGTGGATTTCAATTCACTCACACCCCCCGCCCCGGCTGCAAACATGGTGGAGGAGTTGGTCTCCTCCTATCAGACACCTGCTCCTACAGCCCAATTCCACTGCCACCCTCCATTACGCTCACCTCATTTGAAGTACACTCTGTTCGCATCTACTCTCCCTCCAACCTTCAAGTAGCCGTCATTTACCGCCCTCCAGGCCCAGCCACCATCTTTCTTGACCACTTTAACACCTGGCTACTACACTTTCTCTCTGCCGACATCCCCACTATCATCATGGGTGACTTCAACATCCCTATTGACACATGCCACTCGGCCGTCTCTAAACTCCTGTCACTCTCTTCCTCCTTCGGCCTATCACAGTGGTCTTCAGTTCCCACCCACAGAGATGGTCACACTCTGGATCTGATCTTTACCCGCCTCTGCTCCCTATCTAACCTTTCTAATTCGCCTCTCCCCCTATCCGACCACAACCTACTCACCTTCTCTTCACTGGTCTCTTCTGCTGCTCCCCCGGTCCACACACTAACACACCCCCGCAGGAACCTTAAACATCTTGACTTTCACTTGCTTTCCGACTCTCTTCTCCCACTCTCTACCATCTGTTCCCTCCTAGACCCAGAAGCTGCTACCACCCTATATAACACCACAATAAGTACAGCTCTGGACACTGTTGCCCCCCTCACACACAACAAAACCCGAAAAATCAACAGACAACCCTGGCACACCAACCTGACCAAAAAACTCAGACAAGCTTCCAGGGCTGCTGAGCGGCAATGGAAGAAATCCCATTCAAATGATCATTTCACCGCATACAAGCAATCCCTCCTCATATTTAAATCCTCACTCGCTGATGCAAAACAGGCCTACTTCTCATCTCTCATATCTTCCCTGTCACACAGCCCTAAACAACTTTTTAGCACTTTTAACTCCCTTCTCCGCCCCCCAGCGCCCCCACCCTCTCCTCTCTTCTCAGCTGAGGACTTTGCCAAATATTTCAAACAAAAGATAGTCAACATCAGAGAAAGCTTCACCACACAGTCCCCACAGACTCTCTACACAACGGCTCGGTCCCCTTCTCCCAAAACCCGCTTCTCCACCATTACAGAAGAAAAACTCTCCACTCTACTCTCCATATCTCATCTGACCACCTGTGCACTTGACCCAATCCCATCCCACCTCATCCCTAACCTCACCACAGTGTTTATCCCAGCCCTAACTCATCTCTTCAACCTATCACTAAACTCTGGTGTCTTCCCCTCTGCTTTTAAACATGCTACGATTACACCCATCCTCAAAAAGCCTTCACTTGACCCATCTTCCTTGTCCAGTTATCGCCCCATATCACTTCTTCCGTATGCCTCAAAGCTACTTGAACAACATGTCCATTCAGAACTGTCCTCCCACCTCTCCTCCTGCTCCCCCTTTGACCGCCTACAATCTGTCTTCCGACCCCACCACTCAACCGAGACTGCCCTTACCAAAGTCACCAATGACCTACTGACAGCCAAAACCAAGAAACAATACTCTGTCCTCCTTCTCCTTGACCTGTCCTCTGCCTTCGACACTGTTGACCACTCCCTTCTGTTGCAAACTCTCTCATCTCTCGGCATCACCGACCTGGCCCTCTTCTGGATCACATCATACCTCACAGACCGGACGTTTAGCGTCTACCACTCTCGCACCACCTCCTCGTCTCATTCCCTCTCTGTTGGTGTCCCGCAAGGCTCTGTCCTAGGACCCCTGCTCTTCTCTATCTACACCTTTGGCCTGGGACAGCTCATAGAGTCCCATGGCTTTCAGTATCACTCCTACGCTGACGACACACAAATCTACCTCTCTGGTCCAGAAATCACCACCTTACTATCAAGAATCCCACAATGTCTATCTTCTATATCATCCTTCTTCGCCTCTCGCTTTCTAAAACTTAACATGGATAAGACAGAATTCATAATCTTTCCCCCATCTTGTTCAACCCCCTCAACAGACCTATCTATCATGATCAATGGCTGCACACTCTCCCCGGTCAACAAAGTCCGCTGCCTTGGAGTGACCTTGGATTCTGCACTTTCCTTCCGACCGCAAATCCAAGCTCTTTCCACCACCTGCCGCCTCCAACTCAAAAACATCTCCCGCATTCGTGCTTTCCTTAACTTTGAATCTGTGAAAATTCTTGTACATGCCCTCATTATCTCTCGCCTAGACTACTGCAACATTCTCCTCTGTGGCCTTCCATCTAGCACTCTCGCACCCCTCCAATCTATCCTCAACTCTGCTGCCCGACTAATCCACCTCTCCCCCTATTACTCCTCTGCCTCTCCCCTCTGCCAATCCCTTCACTGGCTCCCCATTGCCCAGCGAATTCACTTCAAAGTACTAACAAATACATACAAGGCCGTCCATAACCTGTCCCCTCCCTACATCTCTGAGCTACTTTCCAGATACATCCCCACACGCACTCTTCGATCCTCACAAGACCTCCTTCTCTCCTCTCCTCTTATTGCCTCTTCCCACAATCGACTCCAAGATTTCTCCCGTGCATCCCCCATACTCTGGAACTCGCTACCCCAACATATCAGACTCTCACCTACATTGGAATCCTTCAAAAGAAACCTGAAAACCCACCTCTTCAGACAAGACTACAACCAGTGACCCCGCTGCCTCTATACCGCCATGACCAACTTAACTTGCACCTACTGTGTCCTTCACCCATACCATGTAGATTGTAAGCCCTCACGGGTAGGGCCCTCTCTCCTTCTGTACCAGTTTGTAACTTGTCTTGTTTATGATTAGTGCAATTGTCTGTATTATGTGCACCGCTCATCATATGTACAGCACTATGGAATGAATGGCGCTTTAATAATAAATAATAATAATATGTGTATATATAGGTAGCTGAGGTGTGGACCTGGCCCCAGGGTGACACATGGGTATATATGTGTAT
Source organism: Bufo bufo (assembly GCF_905171765.1). Classification (NCBI taxonomy): domain Eukaryota; kingdom Metazoa; phylum Chordata; class Amphibia; order Anura; family Bufonidae; genus Bufo; species Bufo bufo. Next base: position 70,775,018 of record NC_053396.1, read on the forward strand.
ATATGTAGCTGAGGTGTGAACCTGGCCCCAGGGTGACACATGTGTATATATGTATATGTATAGCAGGCTGGATTTCCAGCCTGCATTTGTGGGAGGGGCATAGGGTATTTAGCCGGCTCACGCCCTCCCTCTGGTGTCGGCATCACTCAGTGCATCTCGTGTTACGGCGACGTCATACGAGTGCGACTTCCGGTTCCGGCTAGACTGAAGAGGCAGACGCTGCGGCGGTACGTTCCTCCCGGGCGGCGCTCCTTCTGGGTAAGTTACTCCGGGCTCGCCGCCGCACTCCATCTCCGGCCGCCCACCTCCGCTTCCCCCACCGACGCGTCTCCTCTGCTGCGCTCCTCTGACCGCGCCATCTAAAACTCCGTGCGGCCGCGGCCATCGCGCCCGGTCTGTTGGGAGCGCGCATCTCTGGCGTGGCCGGCGGGGGAGGGGTGCAGCAGGAGACGGGACACTTGGTGCGGTCCGCTCAGGCAGCGCTGGGGCAAGATTCAGCTGGGGCACACCGGAACTGGCTGCTTCAGGTTCCCCGCGTCCAGTCTCCTCCACAACAAGCCATTGCTCCAACCGTCGCATCGCGGGGGGTCCCGCGCGTCTCCCCCCCCCTCCCGGGCTGATTCCTCCTCCTTGTCCAGGCCTTGGGGGGGCGGCAGACGGGGACGCGGGGACGCCACTCCACGACTTCCCCGATGCGTTCCACGGTGGAACGCATCGGCATTCTGCCCATCTCCCGGAGCTCCACCACTTCCCCGGTGCGTTCCACGGTGGAACGCATCGGCATTCCACACGTCGCTTCAGTCATAAGGAAGCCCCCCATATTCCCAACCTCCCTGCGCTCCACCGTGGGGCACCCAGGGGGAACCCCTAATCCTGGGCTCCAATATGGAAGGCATACCACGCCCACTCCTGGTGCCCTGACCACTTTTTTCCCCACATGTGTTTTTTCAATGAAGTGTTACATGAAAAGCCCAGAATACGCTTGAGCGGACATGTTGCGGGGATGCCATGGCCGGGCGGCTCGGTCTTGCGGTGCGGCCGGGCGTTCCGGGAGCAGCCGCATGGGCCGGTTGCTAGGCACGCAGCGGTTTCGCCCCTGGGAGAGAAAAAAAAAAAAAGAAAAAAAAAAAAAAAGGGTTGTGCAGATATGTTCAGTTTTCTCTCACCTGTTTTCTATTGTACCTGGTCGCCATGGTTTTCCTCCAAGGATGTCCAGGTGGTCTTCTCTTCCTGTCTTGTTCTAATATGGTTCTCTCCGTATCCTGTAGCCTGATACCGTCAGGTTCCTTTTCGGGGTCTCGCCCGACACGTCCAGGCTCACTGCCTGTCCAATCACCTGATACTTTCAGGTCCGGTTGCCTCATACGTCCGGGGTTTTGCTTTCATCATGTACTCCCTCCTGATCCGTTCTAGTGTTTTTTTCCGATATGTCCAAGATTGGCTCCACGTCTTCCTGCCTGATACGTTCTGGAGGTTCTCTGTGTCTTCGGCCTGATACGTTCAGGTTTCTTTCTTGCGTGTCTGTTTGCCTGATACGTCCAGGTTTCCGTTTTCATGTCCGTCTACCTGATACGTTCAGGTTTCCATCTTCGGCACTGTCTGCCTGATACGTTCAAGCTTCTTTTTTCGTGTCTGGTTGCCTGGTACGTCCAGGTTTCCGTTTTCATGTCCGTCTACCTGATACGTTCAGGTCTCTTTTCTTGTGTCTGTTTTGCCTAGTACGTCCAGGTTTCCGTTTTCATGTCCATCTACCTGATACGTTCAGGTTTCCATCTTCGTCACTGTCTGCCTGATACGTTCAGGTTTTCCGTTTTTTCATGTCTGTCTGCCTGATACGTTCGGGTTTTCTGCTTCTGGTTTCTGCCTGTTACGTTCAGGCCCTCGTCATGTCCTCTTGCTGGTCAAGCCTTCATCATGTCCTCCCTCCTGTTACGTTTGGTTCATGTCCCGTCCGGTCGGTCCTGTTGGTGTTTTTTTATCTTTTTCAGGGTCATTTCTTGGGCTCGCCTCCTCACTCCACGTCTTTCTTTCCCTCTCACTGTCCTGTCGCATCCTTCTTCTTCCCCAGGTGTACCTATCACGGTCAGTTCAGGTTTCTTTATCTGTCACGCTTGGGGCCCGTTGCTCGCCATTTGCCAGCACGCACGGGTCATGTCTCCTCACTGCCTGCCACACTGGTCAACCCCATGCTGGCAGCCAGTTGGGGCCTCGTTTCCAGTCGCGTCTCGGCTCTCGGTTTGTTCAGGGCCCGGCGTATTCGTTCACTTGTTCACGTCAGGTCCTTTTCCTCACTACCTGACACGCTCAGGCCGCTCGGTTTTTCGTGTTTTCTTTCAGGTTGTCCTCCCATCGCCTGATTTCGTTCAGGATTTCTTGCGTTTTCGGCCTGCCACCTCCAGGGTTCGTTTTTCCTGTTTCATCATCACGTAAGTTTCGTCTTGTCAGCAGATGTTGGATTTTTCCCTCACTTACCAATCCCAGATTCGCAGGGTGGGAAGTTCACTCTCTCCGCGGGCTTCCGAATTTTTGTTCGATTCCAGGTTTCCTAACTTTTTTCCATCCTAAACTTTCTAAGGCTCCAGGTAAGAGAAAAAAAAAAAAAATATTTAGTTTTGGGGTTGCACGAGGGGTTGTCAATTCACGTCAGATCCTTCCACAGGGTCCGGTCTTCTTCGGGCAACATGTCGCATGTCTCGGATATTGAGGACTCACTGTCCATCCCTGAGTCAGCGGTCTCGGAAGCAGCCAGCCGCGCATCTTACAGGCATTGGACCATCCCCAGGATGCTCGCGGAACTGAAGAAAAAAGGGATCCGCCATTCGGCATCGGCACGGAAGGCAGAACTGTATCATCTGCTCTTCCCTGAATCTCCCAGGGCTTCTGAACCACCCGGAGCCTCCGAAGATCTGGTCTCCATGTCGACCATCCAGCTCTCCCTGACCCAACTCCATGCGACCATCAACAACATGGCATCTTCGATGTCACACATCGACTCCAGGCTCCAGGCCGTCGAGAGCAAGATGGCTACGCCTCCTCCTCCGCCAGAGGCCGAAGCCGTGCCTTCTACTTCCCAGGCCAACGTCCCAGGTACAGGTCTGGCATCTCCCGACATCGCCCCAGCGTTCTTCGTTTCAGAGAACATCAGGCGGGATATCCTGGCAGGAAAGGATATCAATTTGGCCGCCATCCTAATCTCCACCCATGATACGGTCGAAAACCGGACAATCGCCTGCGGTGATGTCTCGGTGGTGCTGAGGTCTAGAGACGTCCGCCTCAACAAGAAGCTGTCCATCCCCGAGTTTATGCTGACCTTCAGCCTGTACCGGGACATAGTGTGCTCCATTCATCCCCACCGCAGGGTAGAATTGGACACATACATGTACAAGGTCACCGAGCTGGGTTACAGATATGGCGGTACCGCCTTCTACGAGTACCACCGGTCTTTCTCTGCCAAAGCGGCAGCGGCTTTCCTCCAGCACCAGCATGTCACCAACTGGGCAGTGTTGGACATGGAGATTTTTTGCAGGCACTTCGCCGGGCAAAAATCCCCAGCCTGTGCCGGTTGCCAATCAGTCCTCCATTCTTCTGATTGGTGCCCCCATGTCACCAACCCATCTCCTGCCAGGCCAACGTCCAGCTCAGGGGCGCAGAAACCCAACCCCACCACGGACAAACTCGGCCGTCCCATCACCTTCTTAGGGAAGAATCAGCTATGCAACAACTTCAACTTGGGTTCTTGCAGTTATGATAAATGCAAGGCTTTGCACATCTGCACCATCTGTTTCAGGGCCCATCCTCAGTCCTCCTGTTCCCAACGCACGGCTAAACGCTCATGACTAGGCGGGGTCAACGTTGACCTGTTACTCTCCCTTCTCCAACTACATCATGACCCCAGTTTTGTAGCTGAGGTGTGGACCTGGCCCCAGGGTGACATATACACATATATACATATATGTAGCTGAGGTGTGGACCTGGCCCCAGGGTGACATATACACATATATACATATAGGTAGCTGAGGTGTGGACCCGGCCCCAGGGTGACATATACACATATATACATATAGGTAGCTGAGGTGTGGACCCGGCCCCAGGGTGACATATATACATATATACATATATGTAGCTGAGGTGTGGACCCGGCCCCAGGGTGACATATACACATATATACATATATGTAGCTGAGGTGTGGACCTGGCCCCAGGGTGACATATACACATATATACATATAGGTAGCTGAGGTGTGGACCCGGCCCCAGGGTGACATATACACATATATACATATAGGTAGCTGAGGTGTGGACCCGGCCCCAGGGTGACATATACACATATATGTAGCTGAGGTGTGGACCTGGCCCCAGGGTGACATATACACATATATACATATATGTAGCTGAGGTGTGGACCCGGCCCCAGGGTGACATATACACATATATACATATAGGTAGCTGAGGTGTGGACCCGGCCCCAGGGTGACATATACACATATATACATATAGGTAGCTGAGGTGTGGACCTGGCCCCAGGGTGACATATACACATATATACATATAGGTAGCTGAGGTGTGGACCTGGCCCCAGGGTGACATATACACATATATACATATAGGTAGCTGAGGTGTGGACCCGGCCCCAGGGTGACATATACACATATATACATATATGTAGCTGAGGTGTGGACCCGGCCCCAGGGTGACATATACACATATATGTAGCTGAGGTGTGGACCCGGCCCCAGGGTGACATATACACATATATACATATAGGTAGCTGAGGTGTGGACCCGGCCCCAGGGTGACATATACACATATATACATATAGGTAGCTGAGGTGTGGACCCGGCCCCAGGGTGACATATACACATATATACATATATGTAGCTGAGGTGTGGACCCGGCCCCAGGGTGACATATACACATATACACATATATACATATATGTAGCTGAGGTGTGGACCCGGCCCCAGGGAGACATATACACATATATACATATAGGTAGCTGAGGTGTGGACCCGGCCCCAGGGTGACATATACACATATATACATATATGTAGCTGAGGTGTGGACCCGGCCCCAGGGTGACATATACACATATATACATATAGGTAGCTGAGGTGTGGACCCGGCTCCAGGGTGACATATACACATATATGTAGCTGAGGTGTGGACCCGGCCCCAGGGTGACATATACACATATATACATATAGGTAGCTGAGGTGTGGACCCGGCCCCAGGGTGACATATACACATATATACATATATGTAGCTGAGGTGTGGACCCGGCCCCAGGGTGACATATACACATATATACATATATGTAGCTGAGGTGTGGACCCGGCCCCAGGGTGACATATACACATATATGTAGCTGAGGTGTGGACCCGGCCCCAGGGTGACATATACACATATATACATATATGTAGCTGAGGTGTGGACCCGGCCCCAGGGTGACATATACACATATATACATATATGTAGCTGAGGTGTGGACCCGGCCCCAGGGTGACATATACACATATATACATATATGTAGCTGAGGTGTGGACCCGGCCCCAGGGTGACATATACACATATATACATATATGTAGCTGAGGTGTGGACCCGGCCCCAGGGTGACATATACACATATATACATATAGGTAGCTGAGGTGTGGACCCGGCCCCAGGGTGACATATACACATATATACATATATGTAGCTGAGGTGTGGACCCGGCCCCAGGGTGACATATACACATATATACATATATGTAGCTGAGGTGTGGACCTGGCCCCAGGGTGACATATACACATATATACATATAGGTAGCTGAGGTGTGGACCCGGCCCCAGGGTGACATATACACATATATACATATATGTAGCTGAGGTGTGGACCCGGCCCCAGGGTGACATATACACATATACACATATATACATATATGTAGCTGAGGTGTGGACCCGGCCCCAGGGAGACATATACACATATATACATATAGGTAGCTGAGGTGTGGACCCGGCCCCAGGGTGACATATACACATATATACATATATGTAGCTGAGGTGTGGACCCGGCCCCAGGGTGACATATACACATATATACATATAGGTAGCTGAGGTGTGGACCCGGCTCCAGGGTGACATATACACATATATGTAGCTGAGGTGTGGACCCGGCCCCAGGGTGACATATACACATATATACATATAGGTAGCTGAGGTGTGGACCCGGCCCCAGGGTGACATATACACATATATACATATATGTAGCTGAGGTGTGGACCCGGCCCCAGGGTGACATATACACATATATACATATATGTAGCTGAGGTGTGGACCCGGCCCCAGGGTGACATATACACATATATGTAGCTGAGGTGTGGACCCGGCCCCAGGGTGACATATACACATATATACATATATGTAGCTGAGGTGTGGACCCGGCCCCAGGGTGACATATACACATATATACATATATGTAGCTGAGGTGTGGACCCGGCCCCAGGGTGACATATACACATATATACATATATGTAGCTGAGGTGTGGACCCGGCCCCAGGGTGACATATACACATATATACATATATGTAGCTGAGGTGTGGACCCGGCCCCAGGGTGACATATACACATATATACATATAGGTAGCTGAGGTGTGGACCCGGCCCCAGGGTGACATATACACATATATACATATATGTAGCTGAGGTGTGGACCCGGCCCCAGGGTGACATATACACATATATACATATATGTAGCTGAGGTGTGGACCTGGCCCCAGGGTGACATATACACATATATACATATAGGTAGCTGAGGTGTGGACCCGGCGCCAGGGTGACATATACACATATATACATATATGTAGCTGAGGTGTGGACCCGGCCCCAGGGTGACATATACACATATACACATATATACATATATGTAGCTGAGGTGTGGACCCGGCCCCAGGGAGACATATACACATATATACATATAGGTAGCTGAGGTGTGGACCCGGCCCCAGGGTGACATATACACATATATACATATATGTAGCTGAGGTGTGGACCCGGCCCCAGGGTGACATATACACATATATACATATAGGTAGCTGAGGTGTGGACCCGGCTCCAGGGTGACATATACACATATATGTAGCTGAGGTGTGGACCCGGCCCCAGGGTGACATATACACATATATACATATAGGTAGCTGAGGTGTGGACCCGGCCCCAGGGTGACATATACACATATATACATATAGGTAGCTGAGGTGTGGACCCGGCCCCAGGGTGACATATACACATATATACATATAGGTAGCTGAGGTGTGGACCTGGCCCCAGGGTGACATATACACATATATACATATAGGTAGCTGAGGTGTGGACCCGGCCCCAGGGTGACATATACACATATATGTAGCTGAGGTGTGGACCTGGCCCCAGGGTGACACATGGGTATATATATATAGATATATATATAGATAGATATGAGATGATAGATTTCTATAGACCGAAGATAGATGTATAGAGAGAGAAAGCAGCTCCTAGCAGCAGTCTGCCCATCTCCCACCGCCCACCTCCTGGCATACCGGGCAGGCACATAGCTGAGCTTCCATCCTATGGGGCACACATCACCCGCGCCTACAAGCCCTGACTTGTCCAGGAGCACATGTCCCGGCGCCACCGCCTCCTCATCCTAAAAATACCAGCACCGCCTGCAGGATGGACCCGTGTGCCCATTACACTGCCCAGCCTGGCACATACAGAGACCCCACAATGTGTGCCATACATGTACACTACATAGCACTGACAACACCACACATACCCAGCAGCACACACTGCTCTGCCCCGTCACTGCCCTAGGCACACCATGCTGCCACTTACTTCGGATAAGTCGCTGCGGCTCCGGGGACACAGGACACAGGAGGTTGATGAAATCCCAAGAAATCTGCACGTATCGTCCCCGCTTGGACAGACACAAGCCCCGCCCCTTCTCCTGGGGTTGGGCGGGGTTATGTAAATGCGGTGTGCAGAAGTGTAAACAATGAAGCGTGGTGCAGTGAGAGGTGACGGTGACAGCTGAGGGGCTCACGGCGGAACTTTCAGGAAAGAATTACCACAAATTGTCATTTTTTTTATACATATCATGAAGGGGCAGCTAAAAACTGGCTTTGTTAGTGGCAGACATACAAGCCTCCCTCCCCACAGTGAAGGCACAGATAACAGATACAGTAATCCTCCTCAGTCGCTCATTTCTATGGTGGTGATGATTTTTTTTGCCACAATGCGTTTTTTGCTATGCTTTTCTGCAATTGCAACAAAATGACAGTGTTTCACCACATTTTCAGAAAAGTGGCTCAACTGCACCGTGCCAGCAATGTAGACATAATGTGGCTAGTGATGAGCAAAGTTATAAGTCGATTGGGCTGCTTCAGCGAAGTTCATAAGAAAATGACGGGGAACGGCAATCGCACTCCCCCCATCCCCCCATCAGATTGAACCCCTCAGATGCAGCATTCATTGCTGATTGCGGCATCTGACATTAAAATTGAGGCCTTTCAGGGGTTAATCAGGGTAAAAAAAAAAAAACATACCTCATCCATTTGCTCACAGAGAGAGCACCTTGATTAAAGAAACCGCACAAAATCTTGCGCACAAGATTTTGTGAGGTTTCTTCAATCAAGATGGCTGACACAGCCTCACCGCGAGCAAATGGATGATGGGAGTATTTTTCCTAAGGCCTCTTTCACACGGGCGTCCCGGATTTGCTCCAGATGCGTCACGTGTGCATTGCGGGAAACCCGTGCAAGTGTGCACGCAATTTCAGTCAGACTTCTGAACCCGGACTTCTTCACTGAAGTTCGGGTTTGGGTTAGGTGTTCTGTAGATTTTATTATTTTCCCTTATAGCATGGTTATAAGGGAAAATAATAGCATTCTTAATGCAGAATGCTTACTAAAATGTGGCTTGAGGGGTAAAAAAATAATAATAAATTAACTCACCTCATCCTCTTGTTCGCGCAACTGGCATCGTCATCTTTCAGGACCTGCAAAAGGATATTTGATGACGTAATCTCGCTCACCACCTGGTGACAGTGGCGTCTCTAGCTTTCAAATTTTGGGGGGCACGCTGGGGGCCAGGACAAAAGTAGGGGGGGCAGTTATAACAACGATACATTTACACAAGTATGCTTAGAAATGCTGCGATACTTTACCCAATACCTAAAACCGCAACAGGGAAGAAAAGTCCTGCTGTCTGTGGTTTAAAAAAGAAAAACAATCACTCAGATTTCAACATGTCCTAGTTGCCCTTGGATGATACAGTTATAGGGAAGGGGGATCTGTGGATGACACTGCTATGGGGGGGATCTGTGGATGATACTGTTTTGGAGGGGGGTCTGTGGATGACACTGTTATGGAGGGAGATCTGTGGATGACACATACCGTATATAGCATCTTATGCTATATGTGTCATCCACAGATCCACCCCATGACAGTGTCATCCACAGATTCCCCTCCATACCAGTGTCATCCACAGATCCCCCTCCCTATAACAGTGTCATCCACATATCTCCCTCCCCGCCGCTCACAGGAGTGTACATTTGACATTTCTAAACTGTAATCCATATCCTGCAGTAACTTTAACTTTAAATCAGGATTAAGCGGCCGCTCATCTCTACTAGTACCTTAACCTTACACCACTCAGCTAGCTTCGGTAACAGGGCCAGGCTACAGCCTACAGGCACTGCCTGTTAGTTGTTACCGAGCGAGCGCTGAATTCTGCATGTCAGAGGATACGGATTACAGTTTAGAAGAAATGTACACTCCTGTGAGCGGTCCAGACCAGTGGTGGATCCAGACCCGGGTCTTGGGGAGGGACTTTTCCAGATTATTTTCTGTCTGCCGCCAGAAAACAATGGTGCTTATAGAACAGACTACACAGTGTAGAGGTATACTGTATATTGTGTGGCACAGTGTAGGCTATATGTGTATAACATAAACATATTTCACATGAAAACTTACAATTACTTGGGTTGGCCCTTGGGGATCTCGGACACCACTTCAACACTTGGCCGGGGGCTCGGTGGAGCTGATGTTGTGTTTTATCCTAATGAGAAAGATTTCATAATAAGGATTTGGAGAAGGGGCATAGGGATAGCAGAGCAGGGAGAGGCTGGTGCTGCTACTAGGGGGTCATACCATGGGGGAGTAATAAAGCTCACCATAATGCCCCCCCAGTAGAAATAATTCTCCTTATAATGTGATCCCCCATCACGTGCCAGTAATAAGCCCCCCATCATGTGCCAGTAATAAGAGCCCCCCAAAGTGCCAGTAACAAGAGCCCCCCAATGTGCCAGTAACAAGAGCCCCCCAATGTGCCAGTAATAAGAGCCCCCCATCACGTGCCAGTACCAAGAGCCCCCCCAATGTGCCAGTAACAAAAGCCCCCCATCACGTACCAGTAAAAAGAGCCCTCATCACGAGCCAGTAATAAGAGCCCCCCAATGTGCCAGTAATAAGAGCCCAGCCCCCCATCACGTGCCAGTAATAAGAGCCACCCATTGTGGGCCAGTAACAAGAGCCCCCATCACGTGCCAGTAATAAGAGCCCCCCAATGTGCCAGTAATAACAGCCCAGCCCCTCCATCACGTGCCAGTAACAGGAGCCCCCCATCATGTGCCAGTAATAAGCACCCCCCCATCATGTGCCAGTAATAAGTCCCCCCATCATGTGCCAGTAATAAGAGCCCCTTATGTGCCAGTAATAAGAGCCCCCCATCATGTGCCAGTAACAAGAGCCTCCCCAATGTGCCAGTAACAAGAGCCCAGTCCCTCCATCACGTGCCAGTAACAGGAGCCCCCCCCATCATGTGCCAGTAATAAGCACCCCCCCATCATGTGCCAGTAATAAGAGCCACCCCATCATGTCCCAGTAACAAGAGCCCCCCCATCATGTGCCAGTAACAAGAGCCCCCCAATGTGCCAGTAACAAGAGCCCCCCCAATGTGCCAGTAACAAGAGCCCCCCCATGTGCCAGTAACAAGAGCCCCCCATGTGCCAGTAAGAGCCCCCCCATCATGTGCCAGCCTAGTAACAAGAGCTTAGAGCCCCCCCAATGTGCCAGTAACAAGAGCCCCCCCTAATGTGCCTGTAAAACTATTGTACATATAAAAAAAAATATTAAAAAAATTATACTTACCTCCATGTCAGCAATGCGATACCGGCCTCTTACGGCCTGTGTCCCACGCTGTACGGCTCAAGCTGCGCGATGACGTCATCACGCCGCCTGCGCCGGCCTCTGATAGGCTGCTGCCCTAGTGTCTGCAGCCTATCAGAGTAAGGCCCCTTTCACACGGGTGAGTATTCCGTGCGGATGCGATGCGTGAGTTGAACACATTGCACCCGCACTGAATACCGACCCATTCATTTCTATGGGGCTGTTCACATGAGCGGTGATTTTCACGCATCACTTGTGCGTTGCGTGAAAATTGCAGCATGCTCTATATTCTGCGTTTTTCACGCAACGCAGGCTCCATAGAAGTGAATGGTGTTGCGTGAAAATCGCAAGCATCCGCAAGCAAGTGTGGATGCGGTGCGATTTTCACGCACGGTTGCTAGGAGACGATCGGGATGGAGACCCATTCATTATTATTTCCCCTTATAACATGGTTATAAGGGAAAATAATAGCATTCTGAATACAGAATGCATAGTAAAATAGCGCTGGAGGGGTTAAAAAATAATTTAACTCGCCTTAATCCACTTGCTCGCGCTGCCGGCATCTCATCTGTCTCCTTCTTTGCTGAACAGGACATGTGGTGAGCATTCATTGCAGGAACAGGACCTGTGGTGACGTCACTCCGGTCATCACATGATCCATCACATGATCTTTTACCATGGTGATGGATCATGTGATGGATCATGTGATGACCGGAGTGACGTCACCACAGGTCCTGTTCCTGCAATGAATGCTCACCACAGGTCCTGTTCAGCAAAGGAGACAGAAGGAGATGCCGGGCTGCGCGATCAAGCGGACTAAGGTGAGTTAAATTTATTTTTATTTTTTTTTAACCCCTCCAGCGCTATTTTACTATGCATTCTGTATTCAGAATGTGTCACAACCAGACAGCTGAGAAGCTCTGACAGAAGCCTTTCAGAACCTCCTCCTTGAGTTTTCTTTGTTTTGGTTTTCAGTTCCTCATCTCGTTAGTCTCTCTCAGCTGTCATGTAGTTGGACTGATTGCATCCCTTTATATTCCTCCCCATAATGCATTAGTGTGCGGCTTATACAACTTCCTGGAGTGTGTGTGTGCATGCTGTTCCTATTTCCCAGTCTTCTACTAGATAAGTGCTGTACATTCATTTGTGATTTTCTGTTTGCTGGATCCCAGATGACCCTGACTCCCTCCGTGTCTAGTGTAGGGAGCCGGTGGTCGTGTCCCCTCACTATTGTAGGGTGTTCAGGTATTATATAGTCGAGGTACGGGGATATGCGATCATCCACCTTTGGGGTGTTCGCATAGGCTGAGCAGTCAGGGAGAGTGCCAGGTCTCATGCAGGGGTCTCCCTTTTGTTCCTTAGTTTTGGATCCAGTGAGTCATAGATTCTTTTGCATTGTCTTGTTTCCTGTACACCTTCCGTGACAGAAAGCTATTATTTTCCCTTATAACCGGGGATCTCACTGCACTTACTATTATCCCTGGGCGCCGCTCCGTTCTCCCCCTATGCCCTCCGGTATCTCCGCTCACTAAGTTATAGTAGGCAGAGTCTGCCCTTGTTCTGCTCTAGCGCTGGCCAATCGCATTGCAGAGCTCACAGCCTGGGAGAAAATAACCTCAGAGGCTGTGAGCTCTGCGCCGCTCTCCATGTCTGTATACTTACAGTACAGACCAAAAGTTTGGACACACCTTCTCATTCAAAGAGTTTTCTTTATTTTCATGACTATGACTGAAAATTGTAGATTCACACTGAAGGCATCAAAACTATGAATTAACACATGTGGAATTATATACATAACAAACAAGTGTGAACAACTTTGAAGAACTATTCTAGGTTCTTCAAAGTAGCCACCTTTTGCTTTGATTACTGTTTTGCACACTCTTGGCGTTCTCTTGATGAGCTTCAAGAGGTAGTCCCCTGAAATGGTTTTCACTTCACAGGTGTGCCCTGTCAGGTTTAATAAGTGGGATTTCTTGCCTTATAAATGGGGTTGGGACCATCAGTTGCGTTGAGGAGAAGTCAGGTGGATACACAGCTGATAGTCCTACTGAATAGACTGTTAGAATTGGTATTATGGCAAGAAAAAAGCAGCTAAGTAAAGAAAAACGAGTGGCCATCATTACTTTAAGAAATGATGGTCAGTCAGTCAGCCGAAAAATTGGGAAAACTTTGAAAGTAAGGGCTATTTGACCATGAAGGAGAGTGATGGGGTGCTGCGCCAGATGACCTGGCCTCCACAGTCACCGGACCTAAACTCAATCGAGATGGTTTGGGGTGAGCTGGACCGCAGAGTGAAGGCAAAAGGGCCAACAAGTGCTACGCATCTCTGGGAACTCTTTCAAGACTGTTGGAAGACCATTTCAGGGGACTACCTCTTGAAGCTCATCAAGAGAATGCCAAGAGTGTGCAAAGCAGTAATCAAAGCAAAAGGTGGCTACTTTGAAGAACCTAGAATATGACATATTTTCAGTTGTTTCACACTTGTTTGTTATGTATATAATTCCACATGTGTTAATTCATAGTTTTGATGCCTTCATAGTCATGAAAATAAAGAAAACTCTTTGAATGAGAAGGTGTGTCCAAACTTTTGGTCTGTACTGTAGTTCACAGTGTCATAATAGGTGAAAGGTCCTCTTTAATTCATCTTGCCTCTATCACGTGTCACTTCATTTATTCACATAAATTACTGTATCAAAATAAAAAGCTAAACTCAACCTGGCTTTGTAAGCAGAAAATCTGCGTAAAAAACGCAATAAAAACTGCACATAAATCCTCACTAGTTGGGCTCATGCACACGATAGTATGTATTTTGCAGTCTACAAAAAACGGATCCTCAAAAAATACAGATGATGTCCTTGTGCATTTCGTATTTAGCAGAAAAGAACAGCTGGCCCTTAATAGAACAGTCCTATCCTTTTCCGTAACAGGGACTTGTAACGGAACGCCTCGCACCCCGACCGGGTACCTCCGTCGATAGATGCTCCTAGTGCTTCCAGAGGACTCCAAGCACTCCACTTGACACCGTCAGCACTGCAGACCCCACGAACCACCGAAGCTTGGTGGAGGTCTCGCCGTCTCCTACCCACCCTGGACCTACGACAAGGCTCCAGGCTCTAGTGGGTGAACCTCTCCTAAATCCAGAGACAGGAACCAGGAGCAAGCTCTTACAAGAGCTTATACTCAGGGGAGTATTGTGATATAGCAATCCGCAAGAGTGTAGTTATTCCATCCCCCAAACATGAGCCAAGACTTCATGAAGGTATAAAACAGGAACACCTTTATTGAGGGCTACCCGCCCGTATTTATGCAGGTCCCCATCTGGTGGACACGCCCCTAGTGGACCAGAAGGAAGACTGCGACACAGGACAGATATGCAGCAACTCAGGATACACAGACACAACACATCCCCACAATGCATCATGGTTTCCTCCTCTCTGCCCTGGAGACACCCGATGAGTAATCCAATTATCTCTCAAGACAAAGGGAAATCGCCAATACACATGTGGGGACAACCGGACAGAAATCACCACCCAAACACACAATGTCACACCCCCACAGCAAACACAGACATTTAACATATTCCCAGATAGCTCAAGTCTGAGTGCATATCATTAGGTGAATGGCACTCAGAATACACAAATACAATATAATTAGCTATCTGGGTACCCTCACATAACAAAATACAATTGCAAAGACAGATTTAAGCTGTGCGGCCAGTCTGTCTGCTCCTTTAAAGTTAGTATGGGCCATAATCCTGAGGCAAGAGGCTGATAAACAGGCCTCTCCAAAACCCAGTGGCGAGGTTGGTTTCGCCACACATTTCTTCACATAAATTACTGTATCAAAATAAAAAGCTAAACTCAACCTGGCTTTGTAAGCAGAAAATCTGCGTAAAAAACGCAATAAAAACTGCACATAAATCCTCACTATTTGGGCTCATGCACACGATAGTATGTATTTTGCAGTCCGCAAAAAACGGATCCTCAAAAAATACAGATGATGTCCTTGTGCATTTCGTATTTAGCAGAAAAGAACAGCTGGCCTTTAATAGAACAGTCTTATCCTTTTCCGTAATAGGGACTATAATAGGATATGTTCTATTTTTTTGTGGAACGGAAATACGGAAACGGAATGCAAATGGAGTAACTTCCGTGTTTTTTGAGGACCTATTGAAATGAATGGTTCTGCATACCATCAGCAAAAAAAACGGAGCGGACAAGAAAAGAAAATACGTTTGTGTGCATGAGCCCTTAATTGTGGTTTTTGTTCAGTTTTTATGTTTTTATTGCCAACCCCATTGAAGTCTGTGGGGAGAGCAATACAGATATGGGCTCATGTACACAAACATATTTTTAGTATGTGTATGATCTGTTCTTTTTGTGGTCCGTATACGGAACCATTCACTTCAATATGGCCACAAAAAATGGAAACTACTCAGTGTGTGTTCTGTGTCCTCATGTCCATTAAGCAAAAAAATTTCCTATTATAGTTTGTCTTACGGACAACGCAGGGGCGTAGCTATAAGGGGTGCAGAGGTAGCAGTCGCTACCGGGCCCAGGAGCCTGAGGGGGCCCAAAGACCCTTGTGCCACATAAGAAGACACCAGTATTATAGAAAGTGCATGCTGGTCAAGTTACACCTCTGGCTGGAGGGAAGGGGTTAGGTCAAGAATTTGGCATGGTGGGGCGAGGGGGAATACCTCAGACAGCATTAAGGCTATGTGCTTCCCTGCCCTGGCCACAGAACACTAAGTGAAGGGGGCCCAAGCTGAACTCTTGCACCAGAGCCCATCAGCCTTTAGCTACACCCCTGGGACAACGATAAGACTGTTCTATTATAGCCCAGCAAAATGTGGAACGCACACGGGCAGTATGTATTGTGGATCTACAATTTGCGGACCCCAAAACATGAGCCCTAAGGACAGAGTCGCACAAACAATCGACATGCTGCGGATTTTAAACATTTTAAATTCCTCATGACAGGTCAATTTCCATGCATAAAAAAGTGTACATGTGATTTGTCGTTCACGTTGCTAATAATGTATTGTGCTGTGTTTTTTCTGCAAGAGAATCCTCAGGGAAAAACGGCACATAATGTGCAATGTGTGCAGGTACCCTAAAACAATAAAATCAGTCATTTACGTACGTTTCTACCCTGAAAAATGGAATATCACACACCCCGAAGAAGCTTGAAAAACACATTAAAGGGAGTCTTTCACCTCACCTATACTGACCGTTATAAAACACTAACACCATTATCAGCATTATAGTCCCCATATGTGAATGCTACTTACTGTTTAGATGGCCGTCGCTTATTTTCTTAAAAAAACACTTTTATCCATTATACAAATTAGGTCTGAAGGTACCCAGGGGCGGCGTTCAAGCGGCCGGTGCCCAGACCCCTCGTCGCTATTGATCTGAAACCCCTCCCCTTTCACCAGTTTGGCCCGCCTAGGTTCTTCTGATAACCTCCTCCCTTCAGTGTGAAATGCCGCGCCTGCGCCGTGCATCCGAATCCCAGCGCCTGCGCACAGCATTACCCATTATGGGCATCGGCATCCATGCGCCGGCCGCAACATCCCGATCTAGCCGGCGGCTACTTCCGCCGGCTAGATCGGGATGTTGGGGCCGGCGTATGCGCAATAAACGCTCGGATGCCGATGCCCACTGGGCGAATACGTAAAATTATATTATCTTCTAAATATTCGCCCACAAGCTAAAACTCTTATAGGGTGAAAAATACGGTATGACTGTATGTATATATATATATATATATATATATATATAGTGGGGTTTTGCTCTGGTAGATAGGCTAGCGGAAGCAGTATAGAGGCAATCACAAAGTCCTTAACCTACACAGTTCGGTGTTTATTTACACATAAGGAAAAACAAAAATGACCGATCACATTCAAAGTGTTTGATCACACCATGCAATGTCCATAGAACAAAATCGTCACCTGGTTAGCAGTTTTCCACCCGCAGTCCACAGCAGGCTTTAGGGGCCTGTTTCCCGACATGCGGCTCTCAGCCCTTTAGCACGGCACAACTTCACAGGTCCCAAAACAAAGAGATTCCCCAGCTTCTCTGTCAGATGGAGGAAAAACCACACCCAGTTGCGATTGCTGGCTGGGTTTTTATATAGACCAAAAAGACCCGGCCTGGAGCGTGGGGAGAAGCCACC
This sequence comes from Bufo bufo, assembly GCF_905171765.1. Classification (NCBI taxonomy): domain Eukaryota; kingdom Metazoa; phylum Chordata; class Amphibia; order Anura; family Bufonidae; genus Bufo; species Bufo bufo. Next base: position 70,792,377 of record NC_053396.1, read on the forward strand.
CACCCAGCACTTTGGCTTCTCCCAGTAAGAGCCATACTAACAAAAAACTGTGTCAGTCAGCACTCGCTACCCCTGACACTTAAAACTACCGGCTCTTACCTCACCAGGCCAGGAATCTCGGTGACACATACCTTCCATCAATGACGGCCCCTTGCGCCTTCCTACATACCTCCTGTCTTTGTTCAACCCTGAGGGGGTGAACACCCGCCAGACAGTGTACCCAGGACAGCGCATCAGCGTTTCCCTGTAACCTGCCTGCCCTATATTCCATGGAAAACTTGAAGTTTTGTAAAGATAAGAACCATCTGTTGACCCGAGCATTCCTCTCTTTAGCTCATCCACTTGAGAGGGGAGTGGTCGGTCACCAGACTGAACTTTCTCCCTAACAGATAATAGAGGAGAGACTTGAGTGCCCACTTGATTGCCAGGCACTCTCTCTCCACTATACTGTACCTAGTCTCGGCTGGGGTAAGCTTCCAGCTCAGGAAAACAACAGGATGTTCCTCCCCATTGATCTCCTGAGAGATTACAGCTCCAAGGCCTACTTCAGAGGCATCGGTCTATATTACAAACTCCCACTTGTAGTCAGGCGTCACCAATACCGGAGACCCACACAGGGCAGACTTCAAAGTGGAGAAAGCCTTTTCAGCCTGCTCATTCACTGAACCGTCACTGACTTGCGTCCCTTCAAAAAGCCTGTCAATGGTGCGGCGACTGTAGTAAAATTGGGGACAAACCTCATATAGTACTCCACCATACTCAGGAACAACTTTACTTGCCGAGTAGTGACAGGTCGGGACCAATTCCTAATTGCCTCAATTTTGTTCACCTGAGGTTTGATAGTTCCGCGTCCAATTACATACCCTAGGTACTTGGTCTCTTTTAACTCTATCGTGCATTTTTTGGGTTAGTGGTTAAGCCAGCCTTCCTAAGGGATTCCACTACAGCCTGTACTTTAGGTTGGTGATTTTCCCAGTCGGTGCTGTGGATAGCGATATCATCCAGGTACACCGAAGCGTACTGACGATGTGGACGGAGTACAATGTCCATTAGCCTTTGAAACGTGGCGGGAGCGCCATGTAGACCAAAGGGTAATACCTTGTACTGATACAGCCCCTCTGGCGTGATGAAAGCCGTTTTTTCCTTGGTAGCCTCTGTCAAGGGTACCTGCCAGTACCCTTTGGTGAGGTCCAAAATAGAAAAATACTGGCCCAACTTCTCAATAAGCTCATCCACTAGGGGCATGGGATATGCGTCAAACTTGGACACCTCATTCAGTTTGCAGAAGTCGTTACAGAACCGCAATGTCCCGTCCGGCTTGGGTATTAAGACTATCAGACTGGCCCATTCACTTTTTGACTTCTCGATGACACCTAGCTGGAGCATTAGCTGCACTTCCCCCGCGATGGCTTGTCGCCGACTAGTGATGAGCGGCAGGGGTCATATTCGAATTTGCGATATTTCGCGAATATTTTGTAGAATATTCGTCGAATATTCGCAAATTCGAATATTCAATGTTTTTTTTTACTCGAAAAATCAGCAAGGTAATGATCGTGTAATATGCGAATTTTCGTCATGCGAATTTTCGTCATGCAAATTTTTATTGCGATTTTTTCAACTTACAACTATTAGACAAAGAAGATTATAGCACTATATTAGCTAAATTGCTCTATATTCTTTTTTTTTTTCGAATATTCGCTATATTGCTATATATTCTTGTTTTAGAATATTTTGAATATTCGAAAAAACGAAGTTATAGCAATATAGCAAATATTCGAAAAATAAACGAATAAAGAGCAATTTAGCTAATATAGTGCTATAATCTTCTTTGTCTAATAGTTGAACAAATCGCAATAAAAATTAGCATTACGAAAATTCGCAAACAACACTACTCCTAAAGTCAAATATACTGCAGCCTTCTCATTGGCTCACAAGCTAGAAGCAGGGAGGGATCATGTGTACTGATTAAAAAAAAAATTGGAATATTCGAAATTTTGAATATATATCACCATATTCGAAATATTCGCAAATTTTCGAAGTACCTATATTCGCGATAAAAATTCAAAATTTGAATATTCGGGATCAACACTATCGCCGACCCTCGGGTACCCGGTATGGTTTTTGCCGGACTTTTGCCTGATGCTCAGTGATAATGTCATGTCGGACTATGGGAGTGCGTCCAGGGAGGTCCGAGAACACATCCGTGTTCTGACTAATGAACTCCGTGGCTTCCTGAGCCTGTTTAGAGGAGAGGTTCTCAGCAATTTTCACTGTGGCAGCCGCTTCCTTTTCTTCAGACCGAGGGGCCAAAACCACTTCCCCTAGGTACCCTGGTCATGGGCTGTCTTCAGTATAGGCTTCCCTGTCTTTCCAGGGTTTGAGCAGATTCACATGGTACACCTGCTCTGGCTTTCTCCTCCCTGGCTGGTGTACCTTGTAATCTACATCTCCAATTTTTTCAGGCACCTCATAGGGCCCCTGCCACCTAGCTAGGAACTTACTGTCTACGGTTGGTACCAAAACCAATACCCGATCACCTGGGTTAAAAGTCCGGTCCCGAGCCTGTTGATTATAGATCCTACTCTGGGCTCGCTACGCTGCCTCCATATGCTCCCTAACCAAAGGTAAAACTGTTTCCATCCGTCCTTGCATCTGGGTGATGTACTCAACAACATTTCTGTGCAGTGTGGGTTGTTGTTCCCACGCCTCTTTGGCCACGTCCAACAGACCACGAGGGTGTCTGCCGTATAGCAGTTCGAAGCCGAGAACCCGGTAGAAGCCTGGGGCACCTCTTGCACTGCGAACATGATATAGGGCAGAAGAAGGTCCCAGTCCCTCCCATCCTTAGAGACCACTCGTTTTAGCATATTTTTTAATGTTTGATTAAACCAGGCCATCTGTTTGCAGATGATACACGGACATCCGTAGCTGTTTTATGTGGAGCAACTTACAGAGTTCCCTCATGACCTTGGACATAAATGGGGTCCCTTGGTCAGTCAGAACCTCCTTAAGCAGACCCACTCGAGAAAACATCTCCATTAACTCCTTAGCTATGAGTTTGGCTGATGTATGATGCAGTGGAACTGCCTCCGGGTACCAAGTGGCGTAGTCGAGAACAACCAAGATGTGTTGGTGTCCTATAGCAGACTTTGGTACCGGGCCTACGAGATCCATAGCGATTCACTCGAACAGGACCTTAATAATTGGGAGAAGTACCAGGGGGGACTACGGAAATGTGTCTGGGGGCTCGTTATCTGGCAGGTTGGGCAAGACTTACAAAATTATTCTACCTCTCTGAACACACTGGTCCAGTAAAACCGCTGTAGAATCCGGTCCTGCGTATTTTGCATTCCCAGATGACCCCCGAGAACATGCTGGTGGGCTAACTGTAACACGAGTTTGCGATAAGCCTGGGGCACCGCCAACTGTTCAACGGATTCACCTCGCAGCTCGTTTACTCGATACATTTCTTGACGAACCACAAAACAGGGAAACACCGACTCTGCCCCCGGTTGTTGTGGTTCCCCATCTATTAATAATACATTTTCCCAGGCTCGGGATAGGCTTGGGTCCCGATGTTGTGCAGTACCAAAATTATCCCCGGATACATTGAGGTTGGCTAGCTCCGGACCTGACGGCAAGTCCTACCGTCTCCTACCATCACACTTAGCGGGGTTGTCTCCCCCTCTTCCACCGAAGTGGCGGTCACCCTTACCGCTGGCCCTTCGGACTCAGGTTCCCAGGGTTCTGGTCTCCCCCCTGAGCCGAGCCACTCTGCTAGGGTCACATCTGTCTCACGGGTATCGGTAACTTTCGTGTCCGGCCATAGTGCCGGAAAACCGGGGTAGTCTCTCCCAATTATTAGTTCATTCGGTAATTTTGTGGCAACGGCCACCTCATGAGTCCACCTGCTGGCCACTGTTCATATAGAGACCAGGGCGGTAGGATATTCCTTTAAGTCCCCATGAATGCACACAACGCCGACCTTTTGGCAAGTATACTCGACGGGGAGTGTGCTGCTACGCAGTTAAAATCTATATAGTTTAATTCTTTGAACCATTCATATATTCTATATTTGGTCATATGCTCCCATCTAGTGGTCGTTTTTGGTATTGCACTAGTTTTTCTGTTATATTGGTGACTCATTTCTTTTCATTGCTCCACCCCTTATTCTGTGTACCTCACTTCCTGTTTCTCCATACTGATCCAGGCATTGAACAGGTACACATGTATTCTCATGTAAGCTTGCAAAAGCATCATCTTTTGACCGCACAATACCAGAATCCATCTGTTTCTGCTGTACTATGTTATCTGGCTTACAGAATAAAGCAACTTACACGGATAAACTAGGTGTTGGTGAGTTCAAGCTATCTGATAAGGATTGTCCGCAGTGATTATATCTGCTTATACAGGCCAGGCATAGAGGTCTCACTAGGGATAAATAGCTATTACAACAATCTGAGTCAGAATAGGCCGCACCAGGGTAGCTCTTACCAGGGACACCAGGCTCCCTGAATCCAGCAGTGCCACGGCCAGAGTGTCCCCCACTTCCACCTGGCACAGGTGGCTATTATTTACAGTCTTGAAGGTACCTGTGGCACACAGCTTCCTGGCATGCAATGAGTGTTGGTAGCCATAGTTGGTATCCATGAGTTCACCCCGTTGGGGGCCCTTATGTATCCAGGCTCGTGACACCGCCAGCAAACAATCACGGCTGGGTCTGCAGGGGATACGTCCCAAACGGGTTTGGCTGGCACCGGCCGTCGGGTCTGGGGTGGAGATTTCCGGGGTTTGATTGGCCTCCTCCCAAAAGAACCCCCCTGTAGATTTCTGGTGGCCTTGTAGCGCTCCACCAGGTCAACCATCTCGAAGGCATTACCAGGAGACACCTGACCGATCCAGTGCTGGAGAGGGTATGGCAAAGCCCTCCAAAACACATCCACCAACAGACGGTCCAGCATAGCTGTGGGACTCAGTACGTCAGGCTGCAGCCATTTTTGCAACTAGTGTAGCAGATCATAATACTACAGTCTGGCGGGTTCAGCCGGGTTAAATTCCCACTGATGCACCCACTGGGCTCGGACCAATACATTCACTCCCAGTCTGGCCAGAATCTCACCCTTTACGATCGGGTAGTCGGGCCCGCTTGACCATCTGGTAAGTCGAAAAACACCTGCTGGGGTCCAGACGCCAAGAACGGAGCGACGACCTCACCCCCTTGGTCTCAGCATAATTTCTCCCTCACGGCCACCTTTTAGAATACCGCCAGATAGGTCTTGATGTCATCCAAGGGGGACATCTTAGGGATCGCCGCACTGACAGCTTTCCGGGCATCATGGATGTTCTGGGACGCTCCGGCCGCTTGCAAATTACATGTTATAAAAGCAGCTGGTTAGTTTCCTGCTGCTGCTTGTTAGTCTCCCACTGCTGCAAGTTAGCCTCCACGAGGGCTTTAACGACCGCCTACATTTTATCCGGGGACACAGGTCGTAACCTTGCCGGCTTAACATAGGACATGCACTTGAGCCCAGAAAAAACAAAAAAAACTTGTCGGCCTTCAGGCCTGCCTCACTGCGTTTACACGCATTATCCACCAATTGTGGGGTTTTTCTCTGGTAAACAGGCTAGCGGACTCAGTGTAGAAGCAATCACAAAGTCTTTAACTTACACAGTTCAGTGTTTATTCACACATAAGGAAAAACAAAAATGACCGATCACAGTCGTAGTGTTTGTTCACACCATGCAATGTCCATAGAACAAAATCGTCACCTGGTTAGCAGTTTTTCACCCGCAGTCCACAGCAGGCTTTAGGTGCCTGTTTCCCGGCATGTGGCTCTCAGCCCTTTAGCATAGCACAACTTCACAGGTCCCAAAACAAAGAGATTCCCCAGCTTCTCTGTCAGATGGAGGAAAAACCACACCCTGTTGCGATTGCTGGCTGGGTTTTTTATATAGGCCAAAAAGACCCGGCCTGGAGTGTGGGGAGAAGCCACCCACCCAGCATTTTGGCTACTCCCAATAAGAGCCGGCCCGGATCGGCTTTACAGCCATACTAACAAAAAAATGTGTCATTTAGCACTCGCTGCCGCTGACACTTAAAACTACCGGCTCTTACCAGGAATCTCGGTGACACATACCTTCCATCGATGACGGCCCCTTGCTCCTTCATACTATATATATATCAAGCAAATGATGAGGCAGCACTTCCAGCTTTGAGTGAACGGGTGAGGACCCCAAACTTTATTCCAAGCGACATTTCGGCCTGCTCAATGAGGCCTTTATCAAGCTACATATATAAACAAATACCGCAGCAGCACAGTCAGACCAGGTGCACTGGGTGCAATTCCTCAAAGAGGTAGGCTTCTCCTCCACGATACGTACTTTCCAAATAACGAGGCAGCACTTCCTGCTTTCGGTGACAGGGTGAAGACCCCAAAACTTTATTCCCAGCAACGTTTCGGCCTACTCAATGAGGTCTTTGTCAAGCTATGACAAAGTGCTGCCTCGTTATTTGGAAAGTATATATATATATACAGTAGAGACCAAAAGTTTGGACAGACCTTCTCATTCAAAGAATTTTCTTTATTTTCATGACTATGAAGGCATCAAAACTATGAATTAACACATGTGGAATTATATACATAACAAACAAGTGTGAAACAACTGAAAATATGTCATATTCTAGGTTCTTCAAAGTAGCCACCTTTTGCTTTGATTACTGCTTTGCACACTCTTAGCATTCTCTTGATGAGCTTCAAGAGGTAGTCACCTGAAATGGTCTTCCAACAGTCTTGAAGGAGTTCCAAGAGATGCTTAGCACTTGTTGGCCCTTTTGCCTATACTCTGCGGTCCAGCTCATTCCAAACCATCTTGATTGGGTTCAGGTCCGGTGACTGTGGAGGCCAGGTCATCTGGCGCAGCACCCCATCACTCTCCTTCATGGTCAAATAGCTGTAACGGTCACATCCACACACACCGGGGGAAGGATAGTGACCACTGCGCTCCACCCTCACCCCTGGCCCTGCCTACTTCCCTCACAAGTACTGATGACAGGGGACAACTGGACGACAGTCCCTAACTTAGGATACGTGCAGGGAAGACAGACAAGACAAAATACGGAACATGAACGAACCGGGTCAGAACCAAGAGAGCTACGCAGTACAAAGGGTTAAGCAAAGAATGGTCAGAAGAAGCCGGGGTCAAATACCAGGAGAGTAGAGAAGTACAAGAGGAGTCCAAAGAGAGTAGTCAGGTGGGAGCCGAGGTCACAATACCAGGACGGAGGCGCAGTACAGGAGGAGCAGGCAAAGGATCATCAGGGAACGGAATCAGGTGAGTATTCAGTAGTCCAACAAATAGCCAGGAACCTAGAAATTAACAGGCAACCTGTGGCTAGCAGGCTGCCTGTATTTATATTGGGGAGTGAGGGTCATGTGACGTGGCCAGTGTCACATGACCGACAGACCAACCAGTTGAGCACCGAGTGATCAGCTCGGCGCTCAAGGCAGACTTAGGAGCAGGGAGCCACCCAGCAGTAAAGCCGCCCTGGGAATGAGGTCAAACACTGATTCTCATTCCTAAAGCTAAGCAACAGGTCTGCGGGTAATGGGGGACCGAGTGCACCTTCGGAACCCTGTTCACCGGACCCAAGACTTCAGGCGATGGCTTTTCAGGGTGTTCTAAATGAAATTTACGAACCAGTCTAGGAGCATGAACCTCCCTGGCAGGTACCCAAAATCTCTCTTCAAGTCCATACCCCTTCCAGTGAATCAGGTACTGCAAGGAATTACGCACCTTCCTGACATCCACTATTTTAGACACAACATACTCGACAGCATCATTAACAAGAAACGGCGGAGGCGAGGCTTTCGATGGTACTACCGGTTCAAAATATTTTTTAAGTAGAGATTTATGGAACACATTATGAATGTGGAATGACTCGGGCAAATTTTCTAGAAGATACCTTGAGAGATAGATTCTTGGAGGACAACCATACTTTATCCCCAACCTGAAAGTTCACCCCCTTGAACGTCTCCTATCGGCCTTGAGTTTTTGAGAACTTTTGAGCCTTTTCTAGGTTCGATTGAACACGGGCCAAAACTGTGCACAGTTCGGAGGAGAGTTTATCAGCTTCAGGGTTAGAGGAGGAGACGGACGACCCAGAATGAAAACGGGGATGAAAAGCATGGTTACAAAAGAAAGGGGAGACCCCAGCAGAAGAATTGACATGGTTATTCAAAGCAAATTCAGCCAACGGAAGGAATTTGACCCATAATTGCTGGTCATCAGCAACATACAACCTCAGGAATTGTTCCACAGAGTGATTAAGGCGTTCAGTCTGCCCATTACTCTCAGGATGGTAGGCGGAAGAAAAAGACAACAAAATTTTACATCTTTGACAGAAGGCCCTCCAGAATTTGGACACAAACTGCACACCCCTGTCAGAAACAATATTTTCCGGGATGCCATGTAAACGAACAATCTCTCTCACAAAAATAGACGCCAGGGTTTTAGCATTCGGAACTTTAGACAGGAAAATGAAATGAACCATCTTGCTAAACCTATCGACCACTACCCAAACCACAGTCTTACCCTCCGCCAGCGGTAGGTCAGTTATAAAGTCCATCGAGATATGGGACCAGGGTCTACTGGGAATGGGTAGGGGTCGTAGGTTACCAGCAGGGCGAGTCCTAGGTGTCTTAAACCTGGCACAAACCTCACAGGCTGACACGTAGGACTTGACATCCCTGGTCAGAGTGGGGCACCAATAAGATCTAGAAACCAGATCCTTAGTGCCCTCAACACCCGGATGTCAACAAAAGGCAGAATCGTGACACTCACCCAACAGCTGGAGACGAAACTGTACGTCAACAAACAACTTATCTGTTGGGGTGGATGCCGGTGCCAGATGTTGTTCAGCCTTAATGCGAGCCGAGATATCCTGGGTTAGAGCCGCTAAGAAGATGTTTGCTGGTAGGATGCATTCAGGCGGCGTCTCAGTGGGTTGAAAAGCATGGAAGCTCCGAGATAATGCGTCTGCCTTCAAATTTTTACTTCCCGGCCTGAACGTAATGGAGAAATCAAAACGGGTAAAAAACAGAGCCCATCGGGCTTGTCGGGGATTCAACCTCTTAGCAGACTCGAGAAACATCAGTTTTTTATGATCAGTGACAACAGTTACTCGATGCCTTGCCCCCTCCAAAAAATGCCTCCACTCCTCAAATGCCCATTTAATAGCCAGCAGCTCCCTATTCCCTATGTCGTAGTTTCTCTCCGTGGGAGAGAATTTCCTAGAGAAGAAGGCACACGGTCTCAGGTTAGTGAGGCTAGCAGGACCTTGTGAAAGGACTGCTCCTGCGCCGTCCTCGGACGCATCCACCTCCACAATAAAGGGTCTCTCCTGATCAGGCTGGATCAGAATGGGAGCGCTACTAAATGCCTTTTTTAATGTTTCAAATTAAGAAATGGCCAGTCAGGGTAGTAAGAGGATTCATGATACAGTGGTTAGTGGGCCTGTTAATCTGTAACGGTCACTCCCACACACACACAAGGGGAAGGATAGTGACCACTGCGCTCCACCCTCACCCCTGGCCCTCCCTCACCCCTGTCGTCCAGTTGTCCTGATGACAGGGGATAACTGGACAACAGTCCCTAACTTAGGATACGTGCAGGGAAGACAGACAAGACAAAATACTGACCGGGTCAGAACCAAGAGAGCTACGCAGTACAAAGGGTTAAGCAAAGAATGGTCAGGAGAAGCCGGGGTCAAATACCAGGAGAGTAGAGAAGTACAAGAGGAGTCCAAAGAGAGTAGTCAGATGGGAGCCGAGGTCACAATACCAGGACGGAGGCGCAGTACAGGAGGAGCAGGCAAAGGATCATCAGGGAACGGAATCAGGTGAGTATTCAGTAGTCCAACAAATTGCCAGGAACCTAGAAATTATCAGGCAACCTGTGGCTAGCAGGCTGCCTGTATTTATAGTGGGGGACCGAGTGCACCTTCGGAACCCCGTTACAATAGCACTTACTTTCAAAGTTTTCCCAATTTTTCGGCTGACTGACTGACCTTCATTTCTTAAAGTAATGATGGCCATTCGTTTTTCTTTACTTAGCTGCTTTTTTCTTGCCATAATACAAATTCTAACAGTCTATTCAGTAGGACTATCAGCTGTGTATCCACCTGACTTCTCCTCAACACAACTGATGGTCCCAACCCCATTTATAAGGCAAGAAATCCCACTTATTAAACCTGACAGGGCACACTTGTGAAGTGAAAACCATTTCAGGGGACTACCTCTTGAAGCTTATCAAGAGAATGCCAAGAGCGTGCAAGGCAGTAATCAAAGCAAAAGGTGGCTACTTTGAAGAACCTAGAATATGACATATTTTCAGTTGTTTCACACTTGTTTGTTATGTATATAATTCCACATGTGTTAATTCATAGTTTTGATGCCTTCAGTGTGAATCTACAATTTTCATAGTCATGAAAATAAAGAAAACTCTTTGAATGAGAAGGTGTGTCCAAACTTTTGGCCTGTACTATATATATATATATATATATATATATACAGGGGTGGGATTCAAATTTTTAAGAACATTTTCCCTACTCAACGGCAAATATGCGGCGTCACAACACATGTTTACATATACATACAATATATATTTGCAACACACATACACATAAATACACCATATACATGGTACACATACATAAATACACCATGTATACACTGCACACACATACCACAGAACTTTTAAAAAGCCTAAGGAGTAAAACTATCAGTGTTGCGTGAAGGTTTATTTCCAGTGCTGGCCCACACCTCTGACTCCTACCAAAGTCTATCTGTACATGTCCCAACACTGCTTAGTCTCCATTGTGCCCCCCACACAGTAGTTATGCCAGATCTGGGATGGTTGGGAGGTTGCATACATAAACAGACTGTATAGACACTACACTCACATAATCACATATACAATATACACCATACAGTATATATATTACACATAGGCTACACTTACAGTAGATTTACCTACACCATATACATTTTATACATTATTTTATACATATATTTGTACCTAGTACTAAAGACATATTTGCATACATATTATATTCTGTGCTATCCAGAATATAGCACCACATACCTCTTATATCCAGTGACTTCTCCTGTGATGCAGACCTTCTCTTTCTTCATCTTCTCCTTTGAGAGCAGACCACCATGATGATTTTTCACCCATCGCTCATCTCTGCAGTTTGACAAAAGACATCTTAGGTTCCTACTTTTTCATCCTCCTTCTACCTTCTTTAACAACTCACCTGCCACCTTTAAAGGGAACCCGTCACTATGATTTTGGGTATAGAGCTGAGGACATGGGTTGCTAGTTGGCCACTAGCACATCTGCAATACCCAATCCCCATAGCTCTGTGTGCTTTTATTGTGTATAAAAAACTATTTGATACATATGCAAATTGACATAAAAGAGTCATATCTTACTTGTGTGACCAGAGAAGAGTCATATTTTCAAATTTGCATATGTATCAAATCGGTTTTTATACACAATAAAAGCACACAGAGCTATGGGGACTGGGTATTGCGGATGTGCTAGCGGCCATCTAGCAACCCATGTCCTCAGATCTATACCTAAAATCCAGGTGACAGGTTCCCTTTAATATTAATAATAATAATGTGCACTAGTTCAAAAATGCTCCCGTTCTGTGTAGGAAAAAGAAGAAAAAAATCACCAAGTGGCGCCTAGCTGCTACCAAAATATGTATATAAGAGATATGCACTTAGTATAAAATATATAAATAAGGGAATATAAAATACGTAAAAGATGCATACAATAAGGTAGGGGGCTTTGTGCACTTATTAATAAGGACTGGGAGTAAGTGAGTACCCCTTACCAATAAAAGGAGAACTGTTAGTAATCAATAACCATATGATTAGACCATCTGACATCTGGTAGATAGTATCATATGGGGAAACGCTAAAAAGTATTCAAAAATACGTATAAAAAGGTGATATACACCACACTCACTTAACCAGGGAGGGGTGTGATGGGATAAAGCTCAAGAAACCCAAAACAACGACCTCCCTCGCCTGGCTCTCTTGTAGAATTGCTGGAAGATACGGCAGTCCAACAGTTTGTACTTCTGGTATATTCCTTTAATAAATCAGTCAGGTAAGCTCAACGCGTTTCGGGGAATAACAGACCCCTTCCTCAGGAGCAGTGAAGGTATTAAATATATACAGAGTATTTTATGAAACACACATTTAAATATAGCATATGGCACTCATTTAAACAAGAGGCGTTTTTGGCGCCAGAAAAATCGTCACTGTCACTTTCGGTCCCGGAAGTGACGTCGGTAACAGAGTAAAAGAGATAACAAAACCAACAAATGATTGTATGCACAGAATGTATAATACATAATGGATGGTACATATGTCGGCCCTGTTAGAAAATATTGGGGGAAAAGGAAAATGTTACCAATCGGGCCGCGGGCAGGCGGAGACTGTAGTACTGGTATGTGGAACGCATAAGCCGGAGGTGCGTTCCACCTCGGGCTATGTCTGGGTGTCCGGCATATGAGCCGCAGATACCAGGAGGGGCGGAGTAAGCTATAAGTTCCTGTCAATGGAACGCAAATGAAAGAGAGGCTTGGATGCTTCTATACTTCGGAAAGCCGTACAGAGCCGAAGTATCAATATTGGATGGAAAGAAATGATAATAAAGTGCATGAGAACTAAAAATAACTGTCCAACTATTTTTAAACATGTAACTAAAATAGAGTATATACGTCAGTATGAGAGGAATAAGACTAATAAGACTAATGGGTTAATAAACATAATGGGAAAAATATATAATAATAAAAATATTAAAAAATATTTAAAAAAATATTAAATTAAAAAATCATACAAGTGCACTTTAACTAAAAAATAGTACACTTTAGATAAAAAAAGATGTCAAAGCACTCTAATAGATATTTAAGGAAACATATATAATATAATAAAAACAAATCTATATATATATATAAAAAAAATATATATAAAATATAAAAAATATATATTCAGTACTATAAATATTGATAGTAATAGGAATACATATATAAAAAAAAAAAAAATAATTCTTTATATATATATAGATAAATAAAGGGGGGGGGGGGAAACCCACAACAGGGGACATCGTAGAAAGTAGTAGTTTAATATTTCATGTACTCTAAACTTTCATTTAAACCAAAAGGTGTCAGCGTGTTCATGCGGTAAATCCAGAACATTTCTTTTCGGGCCAGATTCTGAAACGAGGATGGGACCCATTCAAGTGGAGTGTCCTTCAGGAAATGTGGGTTACCTTCATGTATTTCCAAAAAATGTCTAGATACACTATGGGTCAATACTTTCCTTTTTATATTAGACCGGTGTTCGTTCATGTGTTCTCTGACCGTCTGAGTCGTCCTTCCTTCTACTCCTTCTCTAACATTCAGACGAGCCCCTAGCTTAAAAAATATATTAGCTCCTTCTTGCCCTAAATTGAAAGGAAAACACGCTCAAACAAACATCTATAGAGACCTGGCGGGACTCAGGGTAGCTAAGGATGACCCCCTGGGCGTCTTCAAATGCAATAGAATTAGGTGCATATGTTGTAGGATAATTGTACACGGGAGGAAAGAAATAAATATCCCTGACACACAGGAACCCTTTATTTTTAAACACCATTTGAGTTTTAGCACAAAAGATGTTGTTTACCTATAGGAGTGTCCCTGCCAACTCAAATATGTAGGCAGAACGACTCAGATGGTCAGAGAACGCATGAACGAACACCGGTCTAATATAAAAAGGAAAGTATTGACCCACAGTGTATCTAGACATTTTTTGGAAATACATGAAGGTAACCCACATTTCCTAAAGGTCACCCCACTTGAATGGGTCCCATCCTCGTTTCAGAATCTGGTCAGAAAAGAAATGTTCTGGATTTACCGCATGAACACGCTGACACCTTTTGGTTTAAATGAAAGTTTAGAGTACATGAAATATTAAACTACTACTTTCTACGATGTCCCCTGTTGTAGGTTTTTTGCCCCCTTTATTTATCGATATATATATATATATATATACAGTACAGACCAAAAGTTTGGACACACCTTCTCATTCAAAGAGTTTTCTTTATTTTCATGACTATGAAAATTGTAGATTCACACTGAAGGCATCAAAACTATGAATTAACACATGTGGAATTATATACATAACAAACAAGTGTGAAACAACTGGAAATATGTCATATTCTAGGTTCTTCAAAGTAGCCACCTTTTGCTTTGATTACTGCTTTGCACGCTCTTGGCATTCTCTTGATGAGCTTCAAGAGGTAGTCCCCTGAAATGGTTTTCACTTCACAGGTGTGCCCTGTCAGGTTTAATAAGTGGGATTTCTTGCCTTATAAATGGGGTTGGGACCATCAGTTGTGTTGAGGAGAAGTCAGGTGGATACACAGCTGATAGTCCTACTGAATAGACTGTTAGAATTTGTATTATGGCAAGAAAAAAGCAGCTAAGTAAAGAAAAACGAGTGGCCATCATTACTTTAAGAAATGAAGGTCAGTCAGTCAGCCGAAAAATTGGGAAAACTTTGAAAGTAAGGGCTATTTGACCATGAAGGAGAGTGATGGGGTGCTGCGCCAGATGACCTGGCCTCCACAGTCACCGGACCTGAACCCAATCGAGATGGTTTGGGGTGAGCTGGACCACAGAGTGAAGGCAAAAGGGCCAACAAGTGCTAAGCATCTCTGGGAACTCCTTCAAGACTGTTGGAAGAGCATTTCAGGGGACTACCTCTTGAAGCTCATCAAGAGAATGCCAAGAGTGTGCAAAGCAGTAATCAAAGCAAAAGGTGGCTACTTTGAAGAACCTAGAATATGACATATATTCAGTTGTTTCACACTTGTTTGTTATGTATATAATTCCACATGTGTTAATTCATAGTTTTGATGCCTTTATAGTCATGAAAATAAAGAGAACTCTTTGAATGAGAAGGTATGTCCAAACTTTTGGTCTGTACTGTATATATATATATATATATATATATATATATATATATATAAAGACATTTTTATTTTTTTATATATATGTATTCCTATTACTATCAATATTTATACTACTGAACATATATTTTTTATATTTTTTATATACAGACCAAAAGTTTGGACACACCTTCTCATTCAAAGAGTTTTCTTTATTTTCATGACTGTGAAGGCATCAAAACTATGAATTAACACATGTGGAATTATATACATAACAAACAAGTGTGAAACAACTGAAAATATGTCATATTCTAGGTTCTTCAAAGTAGCCACCTTTTGCTTTGATTACTGCTTTGCACACTCTTGGCATTCTCTTGATGAGCTTCAAGAGGTAGTCCCCTGAAATGGTCTTCCAACAGTCTTGAAGGAGTTCCCAGAGATGCTTAGCACTTGTTGGCCCTTTTTCCTTCACTCTGCGGTCCAGCTCACCCCAAACCATGTCGATTGGGTTCAGGTCCGGTGACTGTGGAGGCCAGGTCATCTGGCGCAGCACCCCATCACTCTCCTTTATGGTCAAATAGCCCTTACTTTCAAAGTTTTCCCAATTTTTCGGCTGACTGACTGACCTTCATTTCTTAAAGTAATGATGGCCACTCGTTTTTCTTTACTTAGCTGCTTTTTTCTTGCCATAATACAAATTCTAACAGTCTATTCAGTAGGACTATCAGCTGTGTATCCACCTGACTTCTCCTCAATGCAACTGATGGTCCCAACCCCATTTATAAGGCAAGAAATCCCACTTATTCAATCTGACAGGGCACACCTGTGAAGTGAAAACCATTTCAGGGGACTACCTTTTGAAGCTCATCAAGAGAATGCCAAGAGTGTGCAAAGCAGTAATCAAAGCAAAAGGTGGCTACTTTGAAGAACCTAGAATATGACATATTTTCAGTTGTTTCACACTTGTTTGTAATGTATAGAATTCCACATGTGTTAATTCATCGTTTTGATGCCTTCAGTGTGAATCTACAATTTTCATAGTCATGAAAATAAAGAAAACTCTTTGAATGAGAAGGTGTGTCTAAACTTTTGGTCTGTACTGTATATATGTTACCTTAACGACCCAGGACGAGAATACTCGTCCTCAAACGCCGGCACTTAGCGCTCGAGGACGAGCGCTCTCGTCCTGCAGTCGTTCCTCCCCCTGCGTGCGGTCCCCCAGTCAGCAGCAGAGATCCGGCGGTTACTGACCGCCGGATCCCTGCTGCATCACCAGCATCGGCGATAACGCCATTGCCAGTGGATTAACCCCTCATATGCCGTGGTCAGCGCTGACCGCGGCATATGGGAGGATTGCGCTCCCTCACCTGATGCATCGGGTCCCCGCTGTGCTGTGGCGGGGACTCGATTGTTGCCATGGCAGCCCCAAGCCATTCCGAGGCTTGGGGCCTGTTATCTACGGAAGCCTAAGAGGCCCAGCCCCCAGGCTGGGTCTCCTAGGCAACTGTTAGCGTCTTACAGTGTAAGACACTAACAGTTCAAGACAGCACAATACAGATGTATTGTGCTGTATTGAAACAAGGATCAGACCCTGTCCCATAGTGGGACAAAAAATAAAGTGAAAAAAAAAAGTTAATAAAATTAAAGTTTTACAAAAAAATTTAAAGTTTCAAGTAAAAAAAAAATAAAGCGTCATTTTCCAAAAATAAAGTAAAAAAAATTGTAAAAATAAATTGGGAAAAGATATATAGACATATTAGGTATCGTTGCATCCGTATCGACAAGCTCTATAAACATATCACATGACCTAACCCCTTAGATGAACACCGTAATTTTTTATTTTTAAAAGTGTGCTAAATAAACAATTTTTTTGGCACCCTACATCACAAAAAGTACAACAGCAAGCGATCAAAAAGGCGTACACCCACCAAAATAGTACCAATCTAACCGTCACCTCATCCCACAAAAAATGAGCCCCTACTTGAGACAATCGCCTAAAAAATTTAAAAAACTATGGCTCAGAATATGGAGACACTAAAACATCATTTTTTTTGTTTTAAAAAAGCTGTTATTGTGTAAAACTTACATAAATAAAAAAAAGTATACCTATTAGGTATCTCCGCGTCCGTATCGACCGGCTCTATAAAAATATCACATGACCTAACCCCTCAGGTGAACACCGTAAAAAATAAAAAATAAAAACTGTGCTAAATAAACAATTTTTTGTCACCTTACATCACAAAAAGTGTAATAGCAAGCGATCAAAAAGTCATATCACCCCAAAATAGTGCCAATCAAACCGTCATCTCATCCCACAAAAATCATACCCTACCGAAGATAATCGCTCAAAAACTGAAAAAAATATGGCTCTCAGAATATGGAGACACTAAAACATGATTTTTTTTTTTGTTTCAAAAATGATATTATTGTGTAAAACTTACATAAATTTAAAAAAGTATACATATTAGGTATCGCCGCGTCTGTATCGACCGGCTCTATAAAAATATCACATGACCTAACCCCTCAGATGAACACCGTAAAAAATCAAAATCAAAAACTGTGCTAAATAAACCATTTTTGGTCACCTTACATCACAAAAAGTGTAATATCAAGCGATCAAAAAGTCATATGCACCCCAAAATAGTGTCAAAAAACCCGTCATCTCATCCCGCAAAAATCATACCCTACCGAAGATAATCGCTCAAAAACTGAAAAAACTATGGCTCTTAGACTATGGAAACACTAAAACATGATTTTTTTTGTTTCAAAAATGATATTATTTTTTGTCATCTTACATCACAAAAAGTGTAATAGCAAGCGATCAAAAAGTTATATGCACCCCAAAATAGTGCCCATCAAACCGTCATCTCATCCCACAAAAAATGAGACCTACCTAAGATAATCGCCCAAAAACTGAAAAAACTATGGCTCTCAGACTATGGAGACACTAAAACATGATTTTTTGGTTTCAAAAATGAAATCATTGTGTAAAACTTACATAAATAAAAATATTGTATACATATTAGGTATCGCCGCATCCGTGACAACCTGCTCTATAAAAATACCACATGATCTAACCTGTCAGATGAATGTTGTAAATAACAAAAAAAAAAACGGTGCCAAAAAAGCTATTTCTTGTTACCTTGCCTCACAAAATGTGTAATATAGAGCAACCAAAAATCATATGTACCCTAAACTAGTACAAACAAAACTTCCACCCTATCCCATAGTTTCTAAAATGGGGTCACTTTTTTGAGTTTCTACTCTAGGGGTGCATCAGGGGGGCTTCAAATGGGACATGGTGTAAAAAAAAACTGTCTAGCAAAATCTGCCTTCCAAAAACCGTATGGCATTTCTTTCCTTCTGCGCCCTGCCGTGTGCCCGTATAGCAGTTTACGACCACATATGGGGTGTTTCTGTAAACTACAGAATCAGGGCCATAAATATTGAGTTTTGTTTGAACGTTAACCCTTGCTTTGTTACTGGAAAAAATGGATTAAAATGGAAAATTTGCCCAAAAATTTAAATTCAGAAATTTCATCTCTATTTGCCAATAACTCTTGTGTAACACCTAAAGGGTTAAGGACATTTGTAAAATCAATTTTGAATACCTTGAGGGGTGTAGTTTCTTAGATTGGGTCACTTTTATGGAGTTTCTACTCTAGGGGTGCATCAGGGGGGCTTCAAATGGGATATGGTGTAAAAAAAAAACTGTCTAGCAAAATCTGCCTTCCAAAAACCGTATGGCATTCCTTTCCTTCTGCGCCCTGCCGTGTGCCCTTACAGCAGTTTACGACCACATATGGGGTGTTTCTGTAGACTACAGAATCAGGGCCATAAATATTGAGTTTTGTTTGGCTTTTAACCCTTGCTTTTTAACTGTAAAAAAAAATATTAAAATGGAAAATCTGCCAAAAAAGTTAAATTTTGAAATTGTATCTCTATTTTCCATTAATTCTTGTGGAACACCTATAAGGTTAAAAACGTTTGTAAAATCTGTTTTGAATACCTTGAGGGGTGTAGTTTCTAGAATGGGGTCATTTTTGGGTGGTTTCTATCATGTAAGCTTCACAAAGTGACTTCAGACCTGAACTGGTCCTTAAAAAGTTGGTTTTTGAAAATTTCTGAGAAATTTCAAGATTTACTTCTAAACTTCTAAGCCTTGTAACATCCGCAAAAAATAAAATATCATTCCCAAAATGATCCAAACATAAAGTAGACCTATGGGGAATGTAAAGTAATAACTATTTTTGGAGCTATTACTATGTATTAAAGAAGTATAGAAATTGAAACTTAAAAATTTGCTAATTTTTGATAAATTTGGTATTCTTTTATAAATAAAAATGATTTTTTTTTAACTCCATTTTACCAGTGTCATGCAGTACAATATGTGATGAAAAAACATTCTCAGAATGGCCTGGATATGTCAAAGCGTTTTAAAGTTATCACCACATAAAGTGACACTGGTCAAATTTGCAAAAAATGGCTTGGTCCTTAAGGTGAAAATGAGCCCGGTCCTTAAGGGGTTAAATATCTTTTAGAGTGCTTTGACATCCATTTTTTATCTAAAGTGTACTATTTATTTGTTAAAGTGCACTTGTATGATTTTTTTTAAAATATTTTTATTATTATAAGTTTTTTTCCATTATGTTTTATAACCCATTAGTCTTATTAGTCTTATTCTTCTCATACTGACGTATATACTCTATTTTAGTTACATGTTTAAAAATAGTTGGACAGTTATTTTTAGTTCTCATGCACTTTATTATCATTTCTTTCCATCCAATATTGATACTTCGGCTCTGTACGGCTTTCCGAAGTATAGAAGCATCCAAGCCTCTTTTTCATTTGCGGTCCATTGACAGGAACTTATAGCTTACTCCGCCCCTCCTGGTATCTGCGGCTCATATGCCGGAAACCCGGACATAGCCCGAGGTGGAACGCACCTCCGGCTTATGCGTTCCTCATACCGGTACTACAGTCTCCGCCTGCCCACGGCCCGATAGGTAACATTTTCCTGTTCCCCCAATATTTTCTAACAGGGCCGACATTTGTACCATCCATTATGTATTATACATTCTGTGCATACAATCATTTGTTGGTTTTGTTATCTCTTTTACTCTGTTACCGACGTCACTTCCGGGCCCGGAAGTGACAGTGACGATTTTTCTGGCGCCAAAAACGCCTCTTGTTTGAATGAGTGCCATATGCTATATTTAGATGTGTGTTTCATAAAATACTCTTTATATGTTTAATACCTTCACTGCTCCTGAGGAAGGGGTCTGTTATTCCCCGAAACGCGTTGAGCTTACCTGACTGATTTATTAAAGGAATATACCAGAAGTACAAAGTGTTTGACTGCCGTATCTTCCAGCAATTCTACAAGAGAGCCAGGCGAGGGAGGTGGTTGTTTTGGGTGTCTTGAGCTTTATCCCATCACACCCCTCCCTGGTGAAGTGAGTGTGGTGTATATCACCTTTTTATACGTATTTTTGAATACTTTTTAGCGTTTCCGCATATGATACTATCTACCAGATGTCAGATGGTCTAATCATATGGTTATTGATTACTAACGGTTCTCCTTTTATTGGTAAGGGGTACTCATTTACTCCCAGTCCTTATTAATAAGTGCACAAAGCCCCCTACCTTATTGTATGCATCTTTTACGTATTTTATATTCCCTTATATATATATATATATTTTATACTAAGTGCTTATCTCTTATATACATATTTTGGTAGCAGCTAGGCGCCACTTGGTGATTTATTTTTTATTTTTTTTATTTTTCCTACACTGTATTGTCACTATATAGCACTTCTGCTTATAGTTTATCACCTACGGCTGCCCTGCTCTTTCTTAGCTTCCTACCTGTCATTTTTATCTGTACCCAGGATATTTTTCTATCTGTCATACACTTCCCTCTACCTTGGCCTTTACCCCTGGCGCCCTGCGTGTGTATCCTATATCTCCTTTCTCAGGAGTACAGGATTAACCCTCTCCTTTAATTTCCTAACCTCGATTCGTTATTCGGCCGATGGGAGACCATAGGCCGACTAGAGGAGCGGAGGCTGACTCAGGTTGGGCCTATGTGGAAAAATATCTACCTGATCCTTTCAAAAGAATTCAAAGGGAACTTAGCTCTACATTATCCAAAGAAGATTTTCATAAACTGGATGCCAATATCTTGGGAACTCAACCTTCTTCCGATGACCATCAACGGCCAATTCAGAAGGATAGAGAAGCTCAACACTTGATTGACATCACCAAAAACTTTGTACACAGTGAGATTGACTGTTTTTTCCTCTCTTGCTATATCGATTTGGGCTTTATACCACGAGGTCTCAGACTTCCGTTAAAACCAACCTTTGATAATAATGTGTTGTTTTCTAAAAAATGGTTGGAAATTAGTGACTTTTGCTACGTCCAATTCCTTAATATATTAGTACAAAAAAGAAAAAGGATCTGTCAAGATCTTAGGGACATTATGGATAATCTAGGGTTATCTATATCAATAAGAACCCTTGTTAGTTTCCCTCCCAATATGTCTGTTAAACCCAAAAAATTGGAGGACCTTTGAATATAATGAAGTGCGCAAGAAATGTAGTAAACTCCTGAGGGACCTCAATGATTATCAACATGACAAAATCTGAAACTGGGAACGTAAATTGTCTCATAAACAGAATTTACAGTCCCAAAACACTAACAGAAATGGACCATATGAAACTCCCTCCACATACTTCTTTAGAGTATGAGCAAATTCGTCCTACTAGATATTCCTATCAGAGAATAACTTTTTACAATATGAACTATCATAGGCATCATAAAACAGTTTCCCCTAGAGAATACCATAAGATAGATTCTCATCAGTTTTATCCCACAACAGATCCAATTAGGTCAGTTACAACTAAGAGAGCCCCTAACTTAATAAAGATAAGTCCTTTACTGGTAGAATAAAAGCTAACCAATTAACTTATCATATACAGGATGAGGTACCCCAGACATCTAATGTTAATACTACGCTAGAAAACACCCATGAACTGTCCACTCATATCATGCCCACTCCCATTCTAATATCACCCATTGGTAGCGAGCCAGCTGCTACATCCCCACATACTATTATGATTGGGGAGTCCTCTAAAGTATCATCAGAGGAACGTCCAGCGGAATCCCAACTCAACCTTTCTACTTATTCCACATCTAGCATTCACGACGACCTTTTTTTAGCTCTTCCAATAAACCTGTCCGAGAGCCCTTTTTTAGGGAAGATCACTCCAAACACCACTCCTCTACTTCCCACACCACCTGCCAGACCCACACTGTGCAGTGTCCAACATCTTACCCCATTCCTTACACCAACAGGTCCATTACCATACAGGGTGACACCCGATCTACAGAACCACAAGATCACTCAATTCTTCACTCCCCTATCCCAATCAAGAAAAAGGCAAAACGTTTTAGAGGATGCCGGGGAGGAAAACTTAAGAATACCTGAAAAAAAAAATAAAAAAAAATAAAGAGTCCACCATTACAATAGGGATATCTCATCCTTTAAAGGTCCCCACCCCCTCTGAGATAGACACGCTAGGAGATGCTTCCCTTTCTGATGAAGCTATTATTGCTAAAGGTATTTTCAACCTTTCTAAATACACTCTGTCAACAGATGAAATAAAACTATTGAGTAAAGGGTTGTCCTTTTGTCCATCAAATCAACCCAATCCCTTTGAACTCTTTGTGGATCTCAACAAATTTATGCGTAATCTTACCCTTAAGCGCCATTTTAGAATCAAAGAACTTATTAATATGGCGACTGCTAATACTACGGAAGAAGTTTTACTGCCTATTTTTAACCCTCTCAGCCAACCAGTAGATATACAAGGTACCCAGCCCTCCACCAGTCCTACTCCTGTACAATCAAAACTCTCCATGAAATCTACTTTTTATCCGCTCATCTGATTAATCTCTTAAAGAATATACAGTGGAAAGAGAATTACATCTGGGTTACCCTTGACGTAACCTCCCTCTACAGCAATATCAAACATGACTTAGGCTTAATGGCAATCAAACATTTTTTGGAAGGAGACTTGACATTACCAATAATACACAAAAATAATTTATTTGTAAGGGGATCGATTTTATACTTCACTATTTCACTTTTAATGAGAAATTTTATATCCAACAGAAAGGGACCGCGATGGGGACAAAATTTGCGCCTTCGTACGCCAATCTCCTCATGGGTCTTTTCAAAGAATCACATAATCTTCTGCATAACCCTAAGATTAAATTTTATCGTCGTTATATTGACGACATTATTTTTATCTGGGAGGGCACTGATATTGAACTTATAGCCTTTTTAATGTACTTAACGACTGGGGTCTAACCTTCAGTTTGGAACATCATCCAACAGAAGCAATATTTTTAGACATCAATCTTAATTCCACTGAAAATAAAATCATGACAAAAACTTTTTTTTAAAAAGTGGATGCCAATAGTTTTTTTAGATTTTACTAGCTGTCATTACCTGAAATGGAAGAAGAACATTCCTTTCAGCCAGATGAAACGCTTGAGAAGGAATTGTTCAGAGGATCAGACTCTTAAGACACAACTAACAATCCTAAAAAATCGTTTTAAAGAGAAAGGCTATCCTAAATCCCTTATAGTAGGATCTGAGAAAAGGATATTGCAGTTAGACCAAGTAGAGTCTCTCAAACCCAAGAATGGTAAAAAGAGAAAGCATACTAACAAAAGAATGGATACTCAATCTAATCTTGTTACCAGATATAATATAGAACATAAAAAGATTAGGGAGATATTAGCCAAACACTGGCCTATCCTACAGAAAAACCCTATATTAGGGAAAATCCTTCCTTCTACTCCTTCTCTAACATTCAGACGAGCCCCTACCTTTAAAAAAATATTAGCTCCTTCTTGCCCTAAATTGAAAGGAAAACACGCTCAAACAAACATCTATAGAGACCTGGCGGGACTCACGGTAGCTAAGGATGACCCCCTAGGCGTCTTCAAATGCAATAGAATTAGGTGCACATGTTGTAGGATGATTGTACATGGGAGGAAATAAATAAATATCCCTGACACACAGGAACCCTTTATTTTTAAACACCATTTGAATTGCAGCACAAAAGATGTTATTTACCTATTGGAGTGTCCCTGCCAACTCAAATATGTAGGCAGAAC